>NC_080410.1:29353760-29656790 GCF_030265065.1 Corythoichthys intestinalis | reverse complement strand
TCACAGGCAGCATAGTTCCGTAGTGTTCTGTGCAGAGCGTCAGTCAATTTCAACATACGCTAATTGATTCCGTGAAAAATAATGAAAACCGGACATTATCATGAATTTATAAAACCCCGTTGGATGCCCCGGACTGGATGTGAAAAGTGGACATGTCCGGGCAAAAGAGGACGTTTGCTCACCCTAATCTCAGTGAGATTTTTGGGCAATTTGTAGGAAATTCCTCTTTCATTTATCAAGTTTTTGAGAGATTTGTTGTCAATTTTTAAGAAATTTCTGGTAAAATTTGTGTGAAGGTTTTTTTCGATATTTGTCAAATCAGGCCCTATTGTAGTTGAGTGAGATTTTTGGTCAATTCTACAAAATTTCCAGTAAATTTGTGGGAAGGTTTTGTAGATTTTGAGATTTTTTTTGTTAGGTTTGTACAAAACTCCTGGAAAGTTTTGTCAATTTCTGTAAAAGCTGCACTACATATCAGGGAAATTTTCGGTCCGTTCGCGAGGTATATACCCGAAAGAAAGTTGCGAGCTGCTCGCCGGTCTTGTTGGAAATAGCCAGGACGTGGATGTTTATTTTTAGCCAGCCTTTGCGTTGCTATGCGTCCGCGTGATACTCGACACTACAACTCAACGCCTGGCTTGCGTCAAAGGGGACACGACAACACGCTGGCAAAAACACGGCAGGGACGCACGCGTGTGTGACCGTCATCCCCCGAAATC
Organism: Corythoichthys intestinalis; assembly: GCF_030265065.1. Lineage (NCBI taxonomy): Eukaryota > Metazoa > Chordata > Actinopteri > Syngnathiformes > Syngnathidae > Corythoichthys > Corythoichthys intestinalis. Next base: position 29,656,071 of record NC_080410.1, on the reverse strand, counting down.
ACATTGGTACATAAGTCTTAAAAAAGAGATCCTGCAAAATTTACAGTTGTAACAGAATAATATGAATCTGATTTTTAATCTCCACTTGTGGAGGACCAGAAGTTGCAAAAATGAATCATTCCAACAAATTGAATGATTTATTGAATTTCAATTAATTGTAATATTTATTCATATTTTTTATTTTTGAATTTTTTCATTTCTCATTTATTTTAACCAGTAGTTCTTAACCCGGATTCGATCGAACCCCAGGGGTTCAGTGAGTGAGTCAAAGAGGTTTGGTGAAGGTTAAGACACGCAAGGCCCTATTTTTGGACGCTGACTAAATCTAGGGCAAAGTGGCATTTTAGACCAGGTTTCGGACCGGTTAGTCCCCAATTTACAGGCTTTGTTCCAATTCTTTCAACTGGTAATACTCTATCCGATGGAAGGACAAACTGCTCAATGGAAGGTTGACTCTCACTTGGTATGAAGAACTACAACAGACTGGGTGGCGTTGACATAAAAAAAACAAAAAACATTTGCGTCACATTTTACGGCATGAAAATAGTATGTGAGGCAAGGATGTGATAGAACGTAAATATCGACATGAAAACAAAAATAGAAACTGTGAAATAAATCGAGTTTTAAGTGCTTATGACAAGATAAAAAAAGTCTTAACTAGCATTATTATATGAATTAGAATCACATTTTCAGACGATTTGACTATGTACAATAATTTGGCAAAGCGCAGATGACGAGAAATTAGTCTTTTAATCTGCCTTTTAGCCACGCTGGTCATTATAGCGCTTTAGCATCCCCAGCTGGAGGATGACGTCGGCAGGGTCACGATATCAGCTGATTTAGAATTCAGCCCATTGAGAGGGACGATTCAGAACGAGGAAAATTGCGACAGAGAGCAGCAAAATGTCATCATTGTTTTACTCTCTCCATTATTTTTACAGGATATTCTTTTCATCTAAGTATTTTCCCCCAATTACTAAATAAATGGAATAGTCATGACAAATAGCAGTCTTATGCTAAATTGAAGATGAAATATTAAAAAAGTATGTATTTAGTACGACATGGCAAAATTACTCTATAATGGTCAAAAGTGTCGACTTCTTGGACCTCCCAAACGATATTTTATGCCAGCGGAGTTAGTCCGGCTTTTGTCATTTCCCTGCCCCGGCTTTGGAGAGCGTAAACAAACCAGGAGGCATGGCAGCTAGCCGACATGCTAACCGGGACCGAGCGGCGTTTCCAGGTCTTATTCTCGCCTTTCAAAGCGAAAATTCACACAAAACTACCCCAGATCATGTCACACGGTGGCGGGGTTGTCGATTGTCTTCGCCGACAAGCAACAACCCCCCGGCGGCGAGCAAGGGACAGCTTGTCGTGCCCTTGCTGCGGGCAGGAGAGCTCGTTTGCTGGGAAAGCAGCTGGAGAATGACCGCCGGACAAATCGGCCGACGTCGGAGGAGCGCGTAGTTGCCCGAGCCCAACCTGAGGATAGTGGTCTATTGCCGGTGTTCTGCCAAATTTTGCACCCTTATAATATTTTGCTCCCAAAGCTGTTGTGGCTGTGAATAAGCCCTCTTTTACATTCAGTTGGACTCTCAATGTTATCGACAGGTGCCAAATAAACAAGTAACATCGTAAGCATACATGTTCAACACGAATATGGTGTAAATTAATGCTTAACTACATGTCATAGACGTAAACAGTGAGAGAATGGCGTGCAGTTGTTGTGTGCTGCTAACATGGCAAGAGGATAACTTTTCTACATGTCCGTCCATGATCAAACGTAAGTAAATATTCCTTTATTTGAAGAAAGTTTGTAGTGTTTACTTTGTAATCATTGTATTCACGGCCATTTTCAACACAAAGTTGCAATTTTCTGATGGGGTGCAAAATTTAACAGAACATGGGGCACACGAAGAGGGCAATAAGCCGAGTATAGTGTTCTCCCGGCGGGCAAGCGAAGAGGACTGAAGGGGGTGTGCAACAAGCAGTGTTGGGAGTAACGCCGTTATAAATAACGCCGTTAGGTAACGGCGTTATTTTTTCAGTAACGAGGTAATCTAACTAATTACTTTTTCCGCCGTTACAACGCCGTTACCGTTACTGACGGTCAAAAGCGGTGCGTTACTTACTCTGAATAAATTGAAGAAACTACCAGCCGTGTCGAGTCGTCTCTCTGCTCTGTTGATTTGTCATCCAAGACTTGAGGTGCGTTCAGGTTCGAGAATAGCGCACGTACTTCTGACTCCAAGCTGTTTGTCCCTGCTCATTCAATTAGACAATGCTTTCCAAAGTTTGTTAACGTTTCTGTGTTTGCTACACCTGATGCTAGCCTTGTTCCCATCTCCCACTGTCAGCCAGCAATAATTCTGCTTCCATCTTGAGGACGGCAGACGCTTTGAAGGTGACGTGAATTGTCAGGAAACGAGCCTACCTGAATGCAGCCCCTCGAGAGATGCGATGGAAGTGATTGTGATTGGCTGAGGGTTAGAGTCATGTGTCGTGGTAAGCCAATCAGAGCCGGTGATTTCACAAGCAAACCGGAACAGCGCGTTTGGCAAACACACACACTCAAAACAGATGCACAGGGTCGGGATGGCAGAGCATTCAGAAGAAAAATTGTCCTTTAAGAGGTGGAGATATAGACACTATTTCAAGTTTGTCGAAATTAAAGGAAATAACCTGCATGTAATGTGTAATTTATGTCCCGGGGCAAAGCTTTTCTCGACATCTGTGGTAAGCAATTCAAATCTGCTGAAGCACCTAACAAGTTAACTACCTGTCTGTTCTTCTCTATTCCACTGACTCGAATACTGCTCAGAAAATTTCAAATTCTTTGACATACAACAAGTTCTTTTTAAAGTAACGGAAATAGTTACTTTCCCTGGCAACTAGTTACTTTTACTATAGAGTAATTCAGTTACTAACTCAGTTACTTTTTGGAAGAAGTAGTGAGTAATGTAACTCATTACTTTTTTAAAGTAACGTGCCCATCACTGCCTATCTTAGCCTCCTTAATATAGTAATCACGTATTTGCAGATATCTAAAGAAGTCTTTTTAGTGAGATTGTATGTATTTTTTAGTTCTTGGAAACTTTTTATTTCTCCCCTTTTCACCACTTTACTTATAGATGTAATTCCTCCATCTGTCCATATCTTAAACCCGTCATCCAATTTTCCAAGCATGAATTTATCGTCATATGATATCCATTTCAGTAGACCAATTTCTTTATCTATCTTTAAAAGTTTCACTACAGAGTACTAGGGATGGGAATCGAAATCCGATTCCAATTCGGAACCGGTTCCGAGTGTTTCGAGGCCTCGACATCATAATGAAATAGCCTTAACGATCCCTTTAACGAGTCCTGAAGACTCATATTGCGTCGTGACTGTCTTGTTGTCCAAACACATCAAACTAGCATTGCACCAAGAACCACCCGCTCCAAAGTTTGGCTACACTTCACCAGGAAAGAGGGTGAAAATGAAAGGTTACGATGGTTTAGCACGAGCATTGCAGCCGTAAACATAACAATGACAGCACGTAGATTCAAACGATCGAAAGTGTGTCTTCACTTCACGAGGAAAAATTACAACAAAACAACTTGCAATCATTGCAAGGTGGAGATAACTACATCGGGAGGGAAGGTAGAGATAACTGCATCGGGAGGGAATAGACTGTCGGGAGGGAATAGACAGCACTGTCCTCACCGAGACACCTATACAGCTAGCTAAACTCCGAAATGACGATACAGAAGACGTTGGTATAATTTGCTGACTTTATTCAACCATCACTTGAAGAGTGAAACTAAAAATAGAAATGAAACAAATAATTTCGTTCCCAGTAACAAACAGGTTTGCATCAACGTAAATCAGCGATGATTAGCTGTAATAACAAAACAGTTAGCATGCGTTCGCTAGCATTAGCACATCGTTCAAACCACTACACAACTGGATTTAAGTGTCCGATCGCGAGTGGAAACACACAACAACAACAACAAAAAAGATGATACATACAGGCGTTGCCTCTGTAGATATTTTACAAGCATTAACAAAGAACATAGGGTCGTAGCAGTGCTTCCCTCTCTCATGAACTCTCTCAAGCTTTCTCTCGCGTCTTCTTCACGTGAGGAAGCGCAAGGGCGCCCCCACTTGAGCGTGAAAGCACCATAAAAACTAAAAGGCATGCACTTCAATATACTGGTAAATAATACTTTAACAGGGGTCCCCAAACTACGGCCCGCGGGCCGAATACGGCCCGCCCCAACATTCAGTCCGGTCCCCTGAACAATACCAGAGAGCATTTTGATTTTTTTTTTTTTTTTCTCAATAGTGTTATTTATTTTCTGGCCTTTTTATGTGAAGACCTCAGAGAGGGTTATTTGGTTATTATCTATTTGATTAATAGTGCTATTATTATTAATTATTATTATATTATATTATTATTTTTATTTTATTTACTTTTGTTCCGTGAAATATCCAGAAAGGGTTATTTGATTGTGGCTTCCTGAAAAACAATATTTTTTTTACATTCAGGCACTCCTGCAATCGTCACACTTTTTCTGTTACAAACTGACCACGGCCCCTCAAAGAAGGGAAAAGTTATGCAGCCCTCACTGGAAAAAGTTTGGGGACCCCTGCAAGTTTAACACATATTGCAAACGGCAGACCAACTACCTATATGCTAATATATACCAATATTTTTTTATTTCTATTAGAAAAATGTTTCAGTAAAATGTTAAACATTCTTGTGCATTTGCCACTTTTTGCCACAGTTAATATTGAGGCGTTGGGCTTCTTTTGACCTTGTTGTGAGTTTTTAAGGTTGTGACTTCTGATTAAACAAACTCAATGCCAATCTAAATGTTTGTCCCCCCCCCCCAAATTAGAATCGATAAGAGAATCGATAAAGAATCGAATCGTTAAGCAACATCGATAATGGAATCGGAATCGTAAAAATCCTATCAATTCCCATCCCTACAGAGTACCATACATCTAATGTAAGGGACACTACCACATTGCCAGCTTGATCCTCGTTTCTTTGAGTTAGGTTTTGGATTTGTCCGATTCGTGATTGTACCGGGTACTTCTGTGAGAAAAACTTCTATATCCTTCCATTTTGCCTTATACCCCTCATTACACCAACAGACCAAATGTCTCAACTGTGCCGCTCGAAAATAGTGTTTCAAGTTTCAACAAACAAACAAACAAAATCCTGCAGCACATTTGGCTGGCGTGATGCGAAAAATAAACTAATTTATCTGTAAAATCAGCTGAATCTGCAGTCCATCTGTATGCTATAATGCAATGCTGTATTGTGAGATGCTGACCCGGGTGACGTCACATTCACATTCCTCCTCAAAACAGGAAGTTATTCATTTTCATGCCGCGGGATTAGAAAAATTGAATAAATAAAACGATCGCTTACTCGCACAACGAAGCCGTCCATTTCATTCAGGAGCATAAAATACCACGTGAAATATAAAATCAACCATAGTGGAAGAAGTGAGTCTCGTAGCTCGTTACTTGAGTTTGCGTTGCCGTGTCCGGCCGCTCGCATCTCTTCTTCTCTAGTCTCTCTGCCGAAACGCGCACAACAACAAAATTCCCCCTGGAACACAACATGCCCAACATCAGTTCCATGGGTGAATTATGAACCATTATGAAGGGTCACCACAAAACATGCTTTTTTCTGTCACAGGCACTTTAATTTCATTTTCCAATGTGAAAAGCAAATCAAAAGGCAAACATTTTTGTTGTAAATTAACACTGTTTATTGGACTTGTGAGAAGATTCATGTTTTTTTTTAAACATAATGACATTATGTACAAATTTGGCAATCATTTTGTGCAAGTTGTTTAATTAAATTTTATATAATTTAAGATGTAAACATGACAGATATTGTACGGTCAAGGCCAATGCAACTAAGCAGGTTTAATGTTGATTCAATGTAGGTTATATTCTTCCACATTTGAATGAAAAATTCTAAGATTCGCACATTGGGACAGTCTTGGTTTAGTTGTCTGATGATGCTTCATGCATACCGGTAAATATAAAAACATAAATTTTGACCTGTTTAAAAACACGGCATCTAAATGAGAAGAAATTTGAATGGAAATTCACTTAGGGTTTTAGTTTGTTAGCTTAGATATATCGATTTTTGAGTTGGAAAAAAAATTCTATAGGGTCTTTCTCACGCACACCGCTTCATTTTTTAGCAGTCGGTCACATGAAGTGATCTAACGCTGGATTTTGGTCCAAAAAGTACTAAAGCTGTACCGCATACGAACAGGAAGAATTGTCTCAGGAGTGATTTGGTTGAGGATTCAAGGTAATTGTAAGATTTTTTTGTATCCTGTATGCATTTTGGAACGTTGTGAGAAAAAATCAATGGCAGAAATTAGCCACTACAGCATTGGCATTACACTTCGCAATATTTACGTAAAATAAATGCTACCTCCATGTTGTCCATATCTATTAAGAATTCAGGGATTTAGGCATTTATTCACAAGAATTTTCAACGGAAAGATCTCTTTGTTTACATATGGCGGCCGCTAATTTCCTTACTGACTAGCCTCATACAGTAGTTCGCAATATTTACGTAAAATGAATGCTACCTGCACGTTTTTTTTTTGCTTTTAACCAAGAATCAAGACTGTTTTACGTCCATATCTGTACAGAATTCAGGGATTCAAGCATTTATTCACAAGAATTTTGAAGGGGAAAAGCTCTTTCTTTACATATGGATGCTGATAATTTCCTTACTGACTTGCCTCATAGTTCTTAATAATTACGTAAAATACATGCTACCAAGGCAAGGCAAGGCAAGGCAAATTTATTTATATAGCACAATTCAACACAAGGCAATTCAAAGTGCTTTACATCACATGAAGACCATAAAAATCACATTTAAATCAACACAACGTAAAAACCAAGACAAATGATCGCATTTAATCACAGAATAAAAATAAATAAATGAAAATAAAACAAAAATAAAAATAAAGCAAAAACTACTACTACTAATAATCATTGACATCAGCAATGGAGATAAGCACAAGAGGAATAGAAGGCAGGTAGGTTGAAATATATAGACAGTTATGGATATGCAGTGCCAAACAAAAGCATTTTTAGCCCTGATTTAAAGGAGCTAACAGTTTGAGCATACTTCAGACGTTCGGGTAACTTGTTCCAGAGGTGAGGAGCATAATAACTAAATGCTGCCTCACCCTGCTTGGTTCTTGTTCTTGGAACATGCAGAAGACCCGTTCCAGACGACCTTAGGGGTCTAGATGTCTCATAGGAATCTAACAAGTCAAGCATGTATTTTGGTCCAAGGCCATTAAGTGTTTTGTAGACGAGCAGTAGTATTTTATAGTCTATCCTTTGACTCACTAGAAGCCAGTGTAGCGATTTCAAAACCGGTGTAATGTGGTCCAGCTTCCTTGTATTTGTGAGGACTCTGGCTGCAGCATTCTGTACTAGCTGCAGCTTCCTGACTGATTTTTTATCAAGACCTGTAAATATACCGTTGCAGTAGTCCAATCTGCTGAAAATGAATGCATGAATGCAGCACGTTTTTTTTTTTTTTTTTTGCTTTTAACCAAGAATCAAGACTGTTTTACGTCCATATCTATAAAGAATTCAGGGATTTGAGCATTTATTCAGAAGAATTTTCAACGGAAAAGCTCTTTGTCTGTGTTTCCATTTGGTTGACTTTGACCGAGATAGGCCCTTTATCAATCGGCCCCGCGGCCCGAGTTCCGTCAATACATTATGCAGTCTATGACAATTTATTTAATTAGTATTTACAACACCGGGCAATAATGATGGAATCACCAGTCTCAGAAGATGCTTTTTGATTTTGTAAAAAAAAAAAGCAGATCACAGACATGACACAAAACAAGTGATTTTAAAATGGCAACTTTCTAGCTTTACGAAATATATATATACATACTTATTTATTAGGGCTGTCAAAATAATCACGTTAACGGGCGGTAATTAATTTTTTAAATTAATCACGTTAAAATATTTGACGCAATTAACGCACATGCCCCGCTCAGACAGATTTAAATGACAGTACAAAGAAAACCCCACTTGTTAATTGTGTTTTGTGAAGTTTTGCTGCCCTCTGCTGGCACTTGGGTGCGACTGATTGTATAGGCTTAGGCACCCATGAGCATTGTGTAAGTAATTATTGACATCAACAATGACGGGCTACTAGTTTATTTTTTGATTGAAAATTTTACAAATTTTATTAAAAGGAAAACATTAAGAGGGGTTTTAATATAAAATTTCTATAACTTGTACTAACATTTATCTTTTAAGAACTACAAGTCTTTCTATCCATGGATCGCTTTAACAGAATGTTAATAATGTTAATGCCATCTTGTTGATTTATTGTAATAATGAACAAATACAGTCCTTATGTACTGCATGTTGAATGTATATATCCATCTTGTGTCTTATCTTTCCATTCCAACAATAATTTACAGAAAAATATGGCATATTTTATAGATGGTTTGAATTGCGATTAATTGCGATTAATTACGATTAATTAATTTTTAAGCTGTAATTAACTCGATTAAAAATTTTAATCGTTTGACAGCCCTAGTATATATACATACATATCAGTAATTATACATATAAGTAACTATTACATATGTCCTCATTATTATAGATAACGCATGTATCATTTATATATATAGCCAAGACATTTGGAGACCTCTTTCAGTGTATCGTGACCAGACCTGTTGTTTATAAAACAATTTGAATCTCTGAGAAAGTGCAACAACCAAAGATACGATATAAAGTGATAAAAAACTGGTCGTTTTTGGCCGACTGTGTCACCGCTTAGTGTGGCCATTCGCTTCCGAACACACATATACTTGTCACGGAGGTTCTCCCATTTTTTTATGCAATTGCTGATCTCCAGCCCCGTATTTTCAGCAATCTCCTACCACGAATTGTTTGCCATTTGGCCATCTTTATAATGTCTTGACTAAATATTGTAGAGGTTGTCGTACTTGCAGAGCTCTTCGATGATACTCTCGACGGCTTGGTCCATTTTTGCGAGTAGGACAACAATAATTGAAAATGGCAGTGATTTCTCGCTGAACCGGAAACAACAGTCTGAGCGGACCAATCACAGTCCATTTGCGTCACGTCTCCACGCGTTGACGTGACGCGAAGTCAGAAAATTGTGAAGATGCAAGTAAATCGGGTATGCCCTGGCAGCGTAGGTCTGCCGCAGAAGCATAACTCAGCTTTTAGTCATATTCTAGTCATTTCAAATTGTCTTCATTTTGGTAAACGAAATCTTAGACAAATTTCATCTAGTTTTAGTCGACAATTAAAATGTTTTCATCTGTAAAATTCAAAAGTTTTAGTCCAAAAATGAATCAATTAATAAATTACTAAAGGTTTCCAACCATTTGGAATGAACATTGACAGACGAGCTGTAAGATATGCATGATTGTATGACCATTATACTCTGCGGGTTATACAAGTTTGCTCTCCCACAGCTATTATATGCGCTCTCCCAAGCTATTATGATGAATACAGTTTTAGCCTATAATCATGTGCTTACATTTTTATTACCGGCAATTGCTCACATTCTGCTGATAAATAGATACACACACATATGTTGATTCATCACACAACGTCTCAGTACTTTTCCACCAAGCTACTTCGAGTGCAAATGTGTGTTCAAAACAAAGTTATCTTGCTCGCTCAAGAGTGTGACTGTTAATTTAATCAATGAGTGTGACTGTTAATTTAATCAATGACTAGAAGAAGGAACTTGCCCGATCGAAACTGCCACGTTGGACAAAGGGGTTGTAACTATATTCTGCCCAGCAACAAGCCCTCAATAAAAGTCAGCAGCGCGGGGAGCTCTGGGAGAGACTTCAATGAGACGCTCTTAGTCACGTTGCCCGATCTCAGACCTCTCCCCAAACTGCAGCTTGGTAAAAGTCTACTCTCTGACTCCTGCCTCCTTGTGTCCTGCCTTTGTCACCTCGCTCTGGGTCAACAGCTAAATTGAAGAAGGTGTTTTAGACCCAACACGAGCACATAATTGTAGAGTCTACAAGGACATCACCACCTTCGGGATGATAATACACACTCAACAGGAAAACAGTACATTATTTTTCAAGTAATTAAACCCACCTGGACACCAAGAAGTGTATGTAAAAAAAAAAGTAATCCAAAAGTTTAAGATGACACACGCCAAATGCTAAAGCTAAAGCGGACACTACAGTGCCTTGCAAAAGTATTCGGCCCCCTTGAATCTTGCAACCTTTCGCCACATTTCAGGCTTCAAACATAAAGATATGAAATTTATTTTTTTTGTCAAGAATCAACAACAAGTGGGACACAATCGTGAAGTGGAACAACATTTATTGGATAATTTAAACTTTTTTAACAAATAAAAAACTGAAAAGTGGGGCGTGCAATATTATTCGGCCCCTTTACTTTCAGTGCAGCAAACTCACTCCAGAAGTTCAGTGAGGATCTCTGAATGATCCAATGTTGTCCTAAATGACCGATGATGATAAATAGAATCCACCTGTGTGTAATCAAGTCTCCGTATAAATGCACCTGCTCTGTGATAGTCTCAGGGTTCTGTTTAAAGTGCAGAGAGCATTATGAAAACCAAGGAACACACCAGGCAGGTCCGAGATACTGTTGTGGAGAAGTTTAAAGCCGGATTTGGATACAAAAAGATTTCCCAAGCTTTAAACATCTCAAGGAGCACTGTGCAAGCCATCATATTGAAATGGAAGGAGCATCAGACCACTGCAAATCTACCAAGACCCGGCCGTCCTTCCAAACTTTCTTCTCAAACAAGGAGAAAACTGATCAGAGATGCAGCCAAGAGGCCCATGATCACTCTGGATGAACTGCAGAGATCTACAGCTGAGGTGGGAGAGTCTGTCCATAGGACAAAAATCAGTCGTACACTGCATAAATCTGGCCTTTATGGAAGAGTGGCAAGAAGAAAGCCATTTCTCAAAGATATCCATAAAAAGTCTCGTTTAAAGTTTGCCACAAGCCACCTGGGAGACACACCAAACATGTGTGAAACCAAAATTGAACTTTTTGGCCACAATGCAAGACGATATGTTTGGCGTAAAAGCAACACAGCTCATCACCCTGACCACACCATCCCCACTGTCAAACATGGTGGTGGCAGCATCATGGTTTGGGCCTGCTTTTCTTCAGCAGGGACAGGGAAGATGGTTAAAATTGACGGGAAGATGGATGCAGCCAAATACAGGAACATTCTGGAAGAAAACCTGTTGGTATCTGCACAAGACCTGAGACTGGGACGGAGATTTATCTTCCAACAGGACAATGATCCAAAACATAAAGCCAAATCTACAATGGAATGGTTAAAAAATAAACGTATCCAGGTGTTAGAATGGCCAAGTCAAAGTCCAGACCTGAATCCAATCGAGAATCTGTGGAAAGAGCTGAAGACTGCTGTTCACTAACACTCTCCATCCAACCTCACTGAGCTCGAGCTGTTTTGCAAGGAAGAATGGGCAAGAATGTCAGTCTCTCGATGTGCAAAACTGATAGAAACATACCCCAAGCGACTTGCAGCTGTAATTGGAGCAAAAGGTGGCGCTACAAAGTATTAACGTAAGGGGGCCGAATAATATTGCACGCCCCACTATTCAGTTTTTTATTTGTTAAAAACGTTAAAATTATCCAATAAATTTTATTCCACTTCACGATTGTGTCCCACTTGTTGTTGATTCTTGACAAAAAAATGAAAATTTTATATCTTTATGTTTGAAGCCTGAAATGTGGCGAAAGGTTGCAAGGTTCAAGGGGGCCGAATACTTTTGCAAGGCACTGTATGTTATCGCTACAAGTTACATTTAGTGTATGATGATCACTCAGCTCAGACCTTTAAAGGCTAAGGCAACATGGGATATTTTCTCTAGATCTCTAAGATAAAAAAACAAATCTTGCCATGTGTTTTCAAAACAAGTAAGTATGGAGCCCATGAGAGGACACTGGTGTGTGTGTGTAAGGTTGGGGCGCAGCACATCACATGAGTGACATGACCAAACACTGCTACGATGCAGGCTAACTACACATACGATAAGAAAATATCACAGACTGTTAACTTATGACTGAAACTCGTTCTCGTCAGATGAACACTGGCATTCATTTCGTTATGTTTTAGTTTCCCAATACATGTTTTTAGGCCCGCCATCGTCACGTCAGTGTCATGAAAAAATTGTTCGTCATCAAAATGTTTTCGTTATCGTCATCACTGATGAAAACATCACAATTTCAAATTCATTTTTTGATCTTTTTTTGTCAATTTAAAAGAAAAAAAAAATGTTTTGTTTATCATCTTTTATTGTCTGCAAGTGTTAATGCAAGAATGCCAAAAACAAAATTGTCATGTTTTTCCTACACCAATCCATCGAAGCGATGTTATCATCTGCTATCCAACATTTGGTATCAACATCTGTTTGGTCGCATCTGAACATGCATCTGTCAAGAACATCTTGGGTTGGGCGGATGCAAACCTCGTCTTCATCACCCTGGTTTCCCATAGCGGTTCCGGATTGATGATTTCCATGTGGGCACCACATGTGAACCCTGGCGAGTGACGCACGAAGCCGTTGAACTTCTTAACTGGGCGTCGTGAAACGCCAAATGATGCTTTGAAGATCACGAGATGATAAAAACCGTCCGCGTCTTTGATGTTGAAACTCAAAGACTCCCAAGTGGACAAAACAGCCGTGGAATTAATGTCATACCAAAATAATGCTTCTGCATGTGTCTTTGAGTGACTTGCTCGCCGACCGGCCGCACAGCGGGATGCCGTAAAAGCGACGCCCGGCCATTGTGTGTCACACGTCATTGGGAATGTTCGCAGACCACGGATGCCAAAGAATCCCCAGCCCGGCTCATCAGCGCGCGCCCCCTGCCATGAAGCCCCCCCACCCCCGTTCTCAGGGAGGCGCCGACTGTAGTGAATGAAAAGAAAAATCTGACCAGTTGCGCTCAGAGACGAAAAGTGAAGTTGTTACGCAAGGCGTGATGTCGTAAGACGACTCTGAGGAGGTCCGTTGGGTTTGTTTGCACACAGGCGACCCCCATTTAACTGTTTCAGTGCCATTGACGACCGATCAGGTGGCTCTTAAAACTAAATTAAAACTCTTTAAATTAGTTTATTACTTGCAGACGTCCAATTCATTTCAAGTGGGATGGTGGCGCTGCCATCCATCCCACTTGAAATTGATTAGACGTCTAGCGGCGTCAATGTCAGACAATGAGTGAGCAAGTAAAACACGAAAATGTCTTCCATTGCCAACAATAAGAGTGCAAAATAAAATTTAACCCATGAATACGATACCGGGAAAAAAAATTTTGTTGTTGTTTTTACATAGACTCCACCATCAGTTGACAAGACAGCTCCCTTAGACATTGCGCCACGCCTTCCCGTAGGGGGCCGACCCAGGCAGAACGTTGAGTTAGCTTTCACTGTGGTAAACTCAAACACATGCTGCGTTCTAACGCCGGATTTAGGTGGAAATGGGACGAAGGTTTTACTGCATACAAGCAGGCAGGAGTGTTTCAAGAGCGATTTAGTCGAGGATTCAAGGTAATTATTATATTAAATAACACCATGCATGCACTTTGAAACGTGAAAAAGAATCAGTGGATAAAATTAGTGTAACTTGATATATATATTTACGTAAAATGAATGATAACTGCTGTTATTTTGCTTTTAACCAAGAATCTAGACTGTCATTTATAGCTATAGAAATGCCACAATTTAAGCATTTATTTACAAGAATTTTCAACTAATAAAGCTTTTTGTTTCATGGCGGCCGCCATGTAGGATTACACAATATGTAACTTTTGCTTGAATTATTTACGTAAAACGAACAATAACTGCCCGTTTTTTTTTGCTGTTCGAGCATGAAGCAGAAAAACACAAATTAATCTTTTTAAATAAAAACCCAATCCTTTCCACCTGATTCCGATCCTCTGAAAAATGGCGCGATCGGCCCGATTTCTGATCATGTGAATGGATCGGGACATCCCTAGTATCATTACTTTTGCGATCAATCAGTGGTATCCGGATACATTTTAATATTTGACAACCCTGCGAAAGACATAGGCCTGTAAAAATCCATATACAGCGGTACATCGACATACGACTATATCGACATACGATTCTTTCGACATACAACATAAAGTTTGACTCGTCATTTGTCTCGACATTTGATGGGATGCTAGAAATAGGACGATTTATGACAGAGTCGCAATTTCATTGTTTCGTCTGTCAAGGCACCACTGTACAGTGATCCCTAGCTACTTCGCGCTTCAAATTTCACGCCCTCAGTCCATCGCGGATTTTTTTTCAATTAAAAAAAACAAAAACAAAAAATCTGATCGCGTAGTCTCACTCTCTCTCCTTCCCTTTCAGGCAGTGAGTGCACTGGAGTTGCTTATTAAAGTTAACAATGATTGACAGATGTTGAAGTTTGATGTTGCCAGAGAACCGAACTTCAATATCCCGCATGCGTCAATCATCGTTTAACTTGTTAACGCTTTGGCAACTCATTGTGTGTAAGTGAGCAGCTTTGGATTTGAGTTGACTCACCCAATGAAGCATATAATAAAGCCAAGCATTTTTGTGCTTCATTACTGTTTAAAAATAATTCCGTGGGACAGTAACAAAAATCCCTATCTCAAAAAATGAGCATATTTCATCCAATACAAAAAAAGTGTTTTTTAATACAAAAAAAGTCAACCTTCAATTAATTATATCAGCTATGCACTCAATACTTGGTCGGGAATGACTGCTTCAATGCGGCGTGGCATGGAGGCAATCAGCCTGTGGCACTGCTGAGATATTCTGGAGGCCCAGGATGCTTCGATAGCGGCCTTAAGCTCATCCACAGTGTTGGCTCTGGTGTCTCTCAACTTCCTCTTCACAATATCCCACAAATTCTCTATGGGGTTCAGGTCAGGAGAGTTGGCAGGAAATTGAGCACAGTAATGCCATGGTCAATAAACCATTTACCAGTGGTGTTGGCACTGTGAGCAGGTGCCAGGTCGTGCTAAAAAATGAAATCGTCAGCTCTGTAAAGCTTTTCACCAGATGGAAGCATGAATCTCCTGATAGCTAGCTGCATTGACCCTGCCCTTGATAAAACACAGCAGACCAACACCAGCAGCTGACATGGCACCCAGACCATCACTGACTGTGGGTACTTGTCACTGGACTTCAGGCATTTTGGCATTTCCTTCTCCCCAGTCTTCCTCCAAACTCTGGCACCTTGATTTCGGAATGACATGCAAAATTTGCTTTCATCTGAAAAATGTACTTTGGACCACTGAGCACCAGTCCAGTGCTGCTTCTCTGTAGCCCAGGTCAGGCGCTTCTGCCACTGTTTCAGGTACAAAAGTGATTTGACCTGGGGAATGCAGCACCTGTAGCTCATTTCCAGCACACGCCTGTGCAAGGTGGCTCTGGATGTTTCTACTCCAGACTCAGCCCACTGTTTCTGCAGGTCCCCCAAGGTCTGGAATCGGCCCTTCTCCACAATCTTTCTCAGGGTGCGGTCACCTCTTCTGGTTGTGCAGCATTTCCTACCACACTTTTTTCGTTACGCTGAGGTGCCTTGATACGGCACTCTGGGAACAGCCTGTTCGCTCAGAAATTTCTTTCTGTGTCTTAGCCTCTTGCTTGAGGGTGTCAATGATGGCCTTCTGGACAGCAGTCAGGTCGGCAGTCTTGCCCGTGATTGCGGTTTTGAGTAATGAACCAGGCTGGGAGTTTTTAAAAGTCTCAGGAATCTTGCGCGGGGGTTTTGAGTTAATTCGTTGATTCAGATGATTAGGTTACTAGGTTCCTTAGAGTACCTTTTCATGATATGCAAATTTTTTGAGATAGGGATTTTTGTTTTTTTTTGTCTTTTTTGCCAAAATCCTCAATATTAAAACAATAAAAGTCTTGAACTACTTCAGTTGCGTGTAATGAATCTAAAATATATGAAAGTCTATTTTCATAGTATATAGGAAAGTCTAATGTTTATCAGTACATTACAGAAAATAATGAACTTTATGACAATATGCTAATTTTTTGAGAAGGATATATATATATATATATATATAGTTGTGGTCAAATGTTTACATACACTTGTGAAGAACATAATGTCATGGCTCTCTTGAGTTTCCAGTTATTTCTACAACTCTGATTTTTCTCTGATAGAATGATTGGAACAGATACTTCTTTGTCACAAAAAACATTCATGAAGTTTGGTTCTTTTATGACTTTATTATGGGTGAACAGAAAAAAGTGATCAAATCTGCTGGGTCAAAAATATACATACAGCAGCGCTAATATTTGGTAACATGTCCCTTAGCCATTTTCACTTCAATTAGGCGCTTTTGGTAGCCATCCACAAGCTTCTGACAAGCTTCTGGTTGAATCTTTGACCACTCCTCTTGACAGAATTGGTGCAGTTCAATTAAATTTGATGGCTTTCTGACATGGACTTGTTTCTTCAGCATCGTTCACAAGTTCTCAATGGGACTTTGGGAAGGCCATTAGAAAACCTTAATTCTAGCCTGATTTAGCCATTCCATTACCACTTTTGATGTGTGTTTGGGGTCATTGTCCTGTTGGAACACCCAACTGCGCCCAAGACCAAATCTTCGGGCTGATGATATTAGGTTATCTTGAAGAATTTGAAGGTAATCCTCCTTCTTCATTATCCCATTTACTCTCTGTAAAGCACCAGTTCCATTGGCAGCAAAACAGCCCCACAGCATAATACTACCACCACCGTGCTTGACGGTAGGCATGGTGTACTTGGGGTTAAAGGCCTCACCTTTTCTCTCCAAACATATTGCTGGGCATTGTGGCCAAACAGCTCGATTTTTGTTTCGTCTGACCACAGAACTTTCCTCCAGAAGGTCTTATCTTTGTCCATGTGATCAGCAGAAAACTTCAGTCGAGCCTTAAGGTGCCGCTTTTGGAGCAAGGGCTTCCTTCTTGCACGGCAGCCTCTCAGTCCATGGAGATGCAAAATACGCTTGACTGTGGACACTGACACCTGTGTTCCAGCAGCTTCTAATTCTTGGCAGATCTGCTTTTTGGTGATTCCCGGTTGAATCTTCACCCTCCTGACCAATTTTCTCTCAGCAGCAGGTGTTAGCTTGTGTTTTCTTCCTGACAGTGGCAGTGACAAAACAGCGCCATGCACTTTATACTTTCAAACAACTGTTTGCACTGTTGCTCTTGGGACCTGCAGCTGCTTTGAAATGGCTCCAAGTGACTTTCCTGACTTGTTCAAGTCAATGATTGTTCAAGTCAATAATCACTCACAAGAAATTGCTAATTCGTGTTGCTGTATGTATATTTTTGACCCAGCAGATTTGATCACTTTTTCTGTTAACCCATAATAAAGTCATAAAAGAACGAAACTTCATGTATGTTTTTTGTGACAAAGAAGTATCTGTTCCAATCACTCTATCGGAGAAAAATCAGAGTTGTAGAAATAACTGGAAACTCAAGAGAGCCATGACATTATGTTCTTCACAAGTGTATGTAAACTTTTGACCACAACTGTATATATTCGTCCAAGTTTTATTCATTTTTTTCTTAACGCATTGCCAAAATATATATGATCGGGAAAAATTATCGGGAATGATTGGAATTGAATCGGGAGCAAAAAAAGCAATCAGATCGGGAAATATTGGGATCGGCAGATACTCAAACTAAAATGATCGGGATCGGATCGGGAGCAAAAAAACATGATCGGAACAACCCTAGTAGTAGTAGTAGTGGTTGGCGTTGCGTTATTCATCCACAAGTTGGAGCAAAGCTAAATGGAATGTCATGCCATGATTAACCAATACTGATCCATATATAAGGCACATCGAACTATAAGGCGCACTGTCGGCTTTTGAGACAATTGAAGGCTTTCAAGTGCGCCTTAAAATACAGTTATCATGAAGGCTCATTATGTATGTGTTGCCAACTTAGTCATTTTGATAGTAGGCTAATATAGACACATTCAGCATGTGTTGCCTTCATTATCATTATCCATCCTTTCATTTTTTTGTGGCTCCGGACATATTTGTTTTTTTGCTCCAATATGGCTCTTTCAACATTTTGGGTTGCCGAACCCTGGTCTCACCCCACAGTGAGAGTGAATTTTCAATATTTTGTTTTCCCTTAGTGCGGTTTCATTATATTGTAGGGTGTGAGTACTGTGGAGTTTAAAATAAGCATCCAGGAAGTCTTAAGAAGATGCAGCATGGCTGAAAGAGACACAAATCATGCGTGTCAAGTTACGACTGTTCTTCTTCTTCTCGGCAGGCTTTGTTTTTGCGATGGAAGAAGTGGCAAGTACGCACGGCGTTACACAAGCGGCACTCGGCTGACCTCATGGAACGTCTGGCCGCTGACGCACCAGGAAGGTGGACCCGGGCCCACCCGCCCGCCCGCCCTTAATCCCCCCGACACACAACAATGTGCACCCCTTCAAGAGTATGAAGGATACAAGAAAACATATCATTTGGAACACCCACACTTTGAGGAAAGCTTGTGGGTGTCGTTCCTCCCATTCTTTTTCAAGTTAACCCACTTTTTTTCATTGTGGCCATGGACACCCGCAGTTCCCATCACAACCACAAGGTGTGTGATTCAACACCCACATTTTTCCTGATGACAGATTTGAACACCCGCACTGGTTTGTTTGTCATCATGTATGATTGTTTTCTTAGAAGTCTCGCCGAATTTCGAAGGAACAACAAAGTCGCAGCGTTTCCTTTTCCCGCCGGGCGCTCCGGACTGGCTGGCACCGCTCGGTCGGCCGACACAGATGGACACACAAGATAGACAAATAGCCCAGTCGCGCAAGTAAACCGACTCCACCCAGCCGGGAGGGAGGAGACCTCTTAAACAATCACATCCTCCGCAAACGTTTGTCTTTGGGAGGCGGACCAGGAGGAGAACGAATAGAGGGAAGAGAAGAAGAAGATGGAGAAGAAGAGGCGCTATGGAAGAAAGGAGAGTTAAAAAAAAGTGAAAATAGGGGAGTAAGAGTGGCAGAAGTAGTGTAAAGAGGAGGAAGCAATAGAGAGTGAAGAGCAGGTAGAGCAGTGGTTCTTAACCTTGCTAAACGTATCGAACCCCACGAGGTGCACACATATAGTCTCCGAACTAGGGTTGTTCTGATTGCTTTTTTTTTTGCTCCCGATTCAATTCCAATCATTCCCGATAATTTTTCCCGATCATATACATTTTGGCAATGCATTAAGAAAAAAATGAATAAAACTCGGACGAATATATACATTCAACATACAGTACATAAGTACTGTATTTGTTTATTATGAAAATACATCCTCAAGATGGCATTTACATTATTAACATTCTTTCTGTGAGAGGGATCCACGGATAGAAAGACTTGTGACTTTGTATATTGTGACTAAATATTGCCATCTAGTGTATTTGTTGAGCTTTCAGTAAATGATACTGTAGCCATGCCCAAATGCATGATGGGAAGTGGAACCATGACTGTGCGTAGTGCTACCAATTGATATATCTTCTCTGTGTTGGGAAATAACATAAGGTGTTAAGAAAAAGATCAATTGCTACCTTGCTTCCCCATATTGCTTCCCATGATTTTTCTAATAGTAGGGAGAGGGATTGTAAGGCTTTAGCCATTTAAAAAAAGGCTCCAAAGGCTGCCAAAATTCACTTTACTCATTTTACACTGCCTTTAATCTCTCTATATAGGTAAAACGGCACCATTACAGATTGAGCGCGACAATGCGCGAGTGGGTCGTGCAGCGCATGCATTAATTGCGTTAAATATTTTAACGTGATATTTTTTTTAAAAAATTAATTACTGCGGTTATTGGGATAAATTTGATAACCCTACCTTAAGCCAAAACTAAAGACTCTGGAAGAGTGTAACATATTATGTCTGTAACGTTAAATACAATTAGAAAACAATTTAATTAAAAATATACTGTATATATATTAAAAAAAAACATGGCCGATATTTTTTTGCCGATTCCGATACTTTAAAAATGACGTGATCGGACCTGACATCTCTACTCCGAACCCTTTGCAATTTAATAATAAATACATCTTTTTTTTTTTTTCAAATTTTAACTGATATAGCTTAGCTAGCAAACTATTATCTAACTTAATTCCCGTTCAAATAGTTTTGAATTTACGACAAATAATTTTGCCTTTTGCTGTTGATTTTGCAAGTTGGACAATGAAATTGAAACTCAGTTCATTTCACACTGTCCCTTTTTTTGTCTTCATGTACAGTCCCTGATAAAAGTCTTGTCGCTTATCCATTTTGTAGAAACAATTGCTAATAACCTGACTTTTAATTATTCAATTGTTTCAGAAATGGCTCATATGAAAGCTAAGACCCTCCCAAATGAATGTACAAAAATATTATTTGTTTCAGTGAAAAAAGATTTATCATTTAATAAAGACATAAAAGATCAAATTTTGGCCAGAAAAAAGTTTTGTCGCCTAAAGAAAGTAGTGTAAAAATTGAACAAAAAATGTACTTCAAATACAAAAATATATTACATAACATCAGCGAATTAAGTAGTAGTTCTGTGAGATCCAAATTTAATATTTTGTAGGACTTCCTTGGGCTTGAAGGAATGCATGCATGCGGTTTGGCAAGGATTCATACAATTTATTGATGAAGTCATCAGGAACATCAAAGAAAGCAGTCTTGCATGCCTCCCAGAGTTCATCAACATTCTTGGGTTTCGTCTTCCATGCTTCCTCTTTCATCCTGTTCATGTCTGGTCACTGGGCTGGCCAGTCCTGGATGTTCTTTGCCTTGAGGAACTTTGAGGTAGAGATTGAAGTATACGATGGAGCACCATCCTGCTGCAGAATTTGTCCCTTTTTATGGTTAGGAATATAAGAGGAAGCTAAGATTTGTTGATATTTCAGACTACTTATGTTGCCTTCCACCCTTCAGATCTCTCGCACACCCTCATACTGGATGTAACCCCAGACCATGATTTTGCCACCACCAAACTTAAATGTTTTCTGAGTGAATCTTGGATCCATGTGGGATCCAACAGGTCTCCTGCTATATTTGCGGCGACTGTGGTGTAATTCAATGGAAAATTAATCTGAAAAATCCACCTTTTGCCACAAAACAGTGAAGTGAGGTGAGTACTCTGCACTGAACTCTTGGTGTCATCTTTGGTGGAGGGCCACTCCAGGGTAGATAAGCAACAGTGCCAAACTCTCTCCATTTGAAGACAACTTCTCTGACTGTTGATTGATGAACATCCAGACTTTTAGAGATGGTTTTGTATCCTTTCCCAGCTTTATACAGATCAACAATCCTTGATCGCAGGCCTTCAGACAGCTATACTGACCGAGCCATATTACACATCAGACAATGCTTCTCATCAAGACAATTCTTACCAGGTGTGTGTTTTATAGTGGGCAGGGCAGCTTTAAACTAGTCGTCAGTGATTGGGCACACATCTGACTTAAATTGTTTGGTAAAAACTGGTTCACTCTTTAAGTCTCTTTAGGCAGAGGGTTCACTTACTTACTGTGTGATTTTGACAAAGATCAGATTACATTTGATGGTGATTTAATGCAGATATGTGAGAAATTCCAAAAATATTTGATACTTTTTCATACCACTGTACCATAGAACAATGCTGTTTCAATGCCACTGCCATGTGTCATCAGTATTTGCAACATTCATTCAACATTGCTTATTGTGGAAAATTTCGATCTCAACAATGCCAATGATTTTGATGCAAAATCAACGTTTATTCAATGTCGGTCTGCTATTTGGGTTACTTACCGAACCCCTGGGGTCATACGCGGAGTTTAAGGGGGGGCCAGGGGAGTCAGGCCCCCCTGGTGGCCAAGAAGTGTCATTGCATGTAACTGATTTTCCGAAATATGTATAAAAGTTGTAAAAGCATTAAAGCAAACAACAAAATGAATGAAATGAACAAAAAAAAAAAAAAATGATTTTTATAATGGGTCAAAATTATTTTTCGAACAGATCATGTGACTAGCACCTTAGACGGTCATTTGCTTTGCATATTATTTAAAAAAAAATAGGGAAGGGCAATTTTATTGTTCAAATGATTTTTTTTCTTTGTTTGAAAATATTTTTCGGGGATTGAAGCCACTTTTTGGGGGATTAAATGACAAAATGGCCTTCCCATAATATGGCCCAAAAACAAAAAGGCTTGCTAAAATCAAAGAAAACTTTTTAAATTAAAAATTAAGTGTTCAAATGCAAATATTTTCCATGATTGATTTTTTTCTTTTTTTGATTGAAGTGATTTTTTTGTTTGAAAATATATTTTTTTGTTTGAAGCAACTTATTTTTTGATTGAATAATAAGGACACAAATGTCCTAGCCAAAACGTGGCCCAAATGCAAAAGAACATTACTTCAATCAAAAAAGTTGCTTCAATCAAAAAAAAAAAAAAAAAGACTTAATTCAATACAAAAATTCAAAGGAAAATAGCTTTCAAATGCATTTTTTTGAGTTTCAAATTTATTTTTGCATCAAACACATTTTTTGATGGAATAATGAAGACACAAATCCACCTCCATATGACTCCGCCCAGGGGATACAATTTTTGACTGGGGTAACAACATTGGCACAACACCGGCGGGCGTACCATATTCAATGGATGACGATCTTGGCGAAAAGTATAGCTGTCCTAAGCAGCCTGATTTAGAATTCCCCTCAAGAATGATGGGAAACAAAAAAACGCTCATTTTCAATTTATTATTTATTATACATATTCTTGTAAGTTAATTTTATTACTGACACTGCGTTTTGGGGTCATCAACATGTTGTGCCCCCCCCCGCCCAAAAAGTCAAACTCCGCCTATGCCTGGGGTTCGATCAAACCCTGGTTAAGAACAACTGAGGTAGCGTAAAAAGAATTGAGCAAGGAGCTGGGAGAAAAGGAGGATGAAGAACAGAGGGAAGAGAACATGAAGGAGGAGAAGGGACAAAAGAAAGAGGAAGAACAGGAGAAATAGAGGACATGAAGAACAAATACAGTTAGGAAGAAGAGAGAATGAAGGAATAGAGGAAAAGGAAGTAAAATTAGAGGTGGAAAAAGAGAAGGAAAAGGAGGTGGAAATTAAGGAGAAAAAAGGATGAAGAGGAGAGAAAATGTGGTGTACAAAGGAGGATAAACAGGAACAGAAAGATGTGCAGGAATATTAAAAGAAGACGAAAAGAAAGAAAGTGACAAGTAGAAAGTTTCTGGCCTTCATGACGTCACCAAGTAGCAAGCGCACAACTTGCTACCGTTCAATGCTGCTCTCTCTTGGCCAATAGCCGCAATGACATACTCTTTAAACCTCGCTGATACAGTGACGCTCATCTTTCAGTGCATCGCTGCCAGACCTCCAGCCCAAATTGATTGGACGTTTATCACCGTCAATGAGATAATCAATTTGAAATATGTTCAAATCCGATAGCGTCTTTGAATGGCAGATTTTCACCTCCACAAGTTGGACCAATCTCCCCGCCCTTTCCTGAGCCGGAATTTGGCCAGATGGCCGCTGTCGCCAATCCCCGCTCACAATCGAGATTAAGATTACGCCGTGCGCGCGCGCACACACCCACAGAAAGGACCATATAAACGAGAATCTGTCACGGAGTTGCGAGTTAACTTATTAAAGCGAGCCACCCATCGGGAGTCGCTCAGCAGAAGATGGAGGAGGCAGGACGGGCGGACGCCCCGGGCGGCACAGCTTCAGCGGCCGCCACCGCCGCCTCGCGGGTTTGAGCTCCCCAAAGCGTTGCGCGTCATGGGCTTTCTGGAGAACTACCAGGAGATCGACCCGGTCACCCTCAACCTGTGCATCCTGATCGCCAGCTACGTCATCCTGCTCTTGGTTTTCCTCATCTCCTGTATCATGTACGACTGCCGTGGCAAGGACCCCACCAAGGAGTACGCGCCCGACCCGCAGCCCACTCAGTCGCCCATCCGCCTGGTGGTCATGCAGAGCTCCCCGGCTCCGGTGGCGCGCTGGGACGCGGCCAACATGATCACCACCTACCACGAGCCCTCGCACGCAGACTTTCGGGAGAAGAAGAGCACCATGGTTTGAGCGCCCCTGCTCAAAACTTCTCCGTCCTCTTTTTTTCCTCACTTTTACCCCCATTTTGCTTTGAAACCGGCCCGTGTCGAGCGGCGTCGTTAAGCGGCCGTGCACGTGAAATCCCGCTCAAGGATCCGCGGGCCAAAGCCGGCAGTCTGCTCTAATGTCAGATGTCACAACTGATAAGGCGCGCGCTTGTTTTGACGCACTCTCTCAGCCTCGGGATTAAGGTGAGCGAAAACATTCGGAGAAATGTTGCCCAGGTGGGCAATAAAAGCCGCTGAAGATCGACTTGCTTTAATCGCAAAGGACGTAACCTTTTCCTCTGCTCTAACAAAGGGCACCGCTATCTTAACTACTCGTTGGCTGCCATTGATGATGATAGACAAACCAGATCTGCTCTAAAAATGAACATTTTTTTACATTGAATACACAGTAACTTTACAAGAGTAAAATTTACAACACTAAAACTAAGGTCATCAACTACATTAAGACATTGACTGCCAATAATGATGCTCGCCAAATGAACCAGATCTGCTCTAAAAATGAACTATTTTCACATCCAATACACAGTAGCATTGACCTATTACCAGTTACAACACTCAAACATCAACTGCTTTAAAGTACAGTGATCCGTTGTTTTTCGCGGTTAATGGGGACCAAAACCCACCGCGAAAAGTGAAAAACCACAAAGTAGCACCCCCCTCCCCCGCAAAAAAACTTTTTTTTTGTATTCAATGTATTGATTCAAATTTAGCATTGAAAAGAGATAAATATACATTGCCAGCCAAATGTATTGGCACCCCTGCAGTTCTGTCAGGTAATGTTCAATTTCTCCCAGAAAATGATTGCAATGGCGTACCGCACGCTTGCTATTTTTAGACCGTGACGTCGCATCGTAAAGCGGAAGTAAAGCCGAAGTGGGACATTATAGACCCGCCCTCGCATAGAAACAACGTAATTTGTGCTACTTTTCGCCGGTAATCTTTCAAAAACGAACATGCCGATCACGCATTGCTTTTTGAACTTGTAGAAACGACTCTAGACATTACGACACATGAAGGATGTTTTCTTCATACGTTTCCGGAAACCAGGAACTCGGGAGGAAAAAATGTGAAGACCGAATCAACTTGCGCGGACTTTAACACCAGCTCGGTGAATCCATTCACACTTCATATGTAGTAAACATTTTGTTGGGTTGGCATGGACTTTCAGAGGACAAAGAGGTAAGCAATTTTTATATTTTTAACTTATTCTTTTAGCATAACGTTGTGCCGTACTGCTTCTGTCTGACAATGAATGACCTGAAAAGAATTACAATGGTATCTGACTGCCACTGTTACCGTTTCTGTTTATATATGTATATATATATATATATATGTACAGTGCCTTGCAAAAGTATTCGGCCCCCTTGAATCTTGCAACCTTTCGCCACATTTCAGGCTTCAAACATAAAGATAAGAAATTCACAGTGAGGATCTCTGAATGATCCAATGTTGTCCTAAATGACCGATGATGATAAATAGAATCCACCTGTGTGTAATCAAGTCTCCGTATAAATGCACCTGCTCTGTGATAGTCTCAGGGTTCTGTTTAAAGTGCAGAGAGCATTATGAAAACCAAGGAACACACCAGGCAGGTCCGAGATACTGTTGTGGAAAAGTTTAAAGCCGGATTTGGATACAAAAAGATTTCCCAAGCTTTAAACATCTCCAGGAGCACTGTGCAAGCCATCATATTGAAATGGAAGGAGCATCAGACCACTGCAAATCTACCAAGACTCGGCCGTCCTTCCAAACTTTCTTCTCAAACAAAGAGAAAACTGATCAGAGATGCAGCCAAGATCACTCTGGATGAACTGCAGAGATCTACAGCTGAGGTGCGAAAGTCTGTCCATAGGACAACAATCAGTCGTACACTGCACAAATCTGGCCTTTATGGAAGAGTGGCAAGAAGAAAGCCATTTCTCAAAGATATCCATAAAAAGTCTCGTTTAAAGTTTGCCACAAGCCACCTGGGAGACACACCAAACATGTGGAAGAAGGTGCTCTGGTCAGATGAAACCAAAATTGAACTTCTTGGCCACAATGCAAAACGATATGTTTGGCGTAAAAGCTACACAGCTCATCACCCTGAACACACCATCCCCACTGTCAAACATGGTGGTGGCAGCATCATGGTTTGGGCCTGCTTTTCTTCAGCAGGGACAGGGAAGATGGTTAAAATTGACGGGAAGATGGATGCAGCCAAATACAGGAACATTCTGGAAGAAAACCTGTTGGTATCTGCACAAGACCTGAGATTGGGACGGAGATTTATCTTCCAACAGGACAATGATCCAAAACATAAAGCCAATTCTACAATGGAATGGTTCAAAAATAAACGTATCCAGGTGTTAGAATGGCCAAGTCAAAGTCCAGACCTGAATCCAATCGAGAATCAGTGGAAAGAGCTGAAGACTGCTGTTCACAAACACTCTCCATCCAACCTCACAGAGCTCGAGCTGTTTTGCAAGGAAGAATGGGCAAGAATGTCAGTCTCTCGATGTGCAAAACTGATAGAAACATACCCCAAGCGACTTGCAGCTGTAATTAGAGCAAAAGGTGGCGCTACAAAGTATTAACGCAAGGGGGCCGAATAATATTGCACGCCCCACTTTTCAGTTTTTTATTTGTTAAAAAAGTTTAAATTATCCAATAAATTTTGTTCCACTTCACGATTGTGTCCCACTTGTTGTTGATTCTTGACAAAAAATTAAAATTTTATATCTTTATGTTTGAAGCCTGAAATGTGGCGAAAGGTTGCAAGGTTCAAGGGGGCTGAATACTTTTGCAAGGCACTGTATATATATATATATATATATATATATATATATATATATACAACTTTAGTAAGGAAGTCTAAATAAATTATAGAATCAATGAAAAAATTAAAGTGTTCGTTGGCTGTCACTGAGTAGCATTTGCGACCGCTACTCAAAGCTAACTAAATTACCCCCAAGAACGGTCAGAGACGTAGGACAACCAGAAGATATATAAGAAAGACAGGGCTGATGGTAAAGGATAGCTTGTTGAAACAGGAGAATGTCATTGTCAGTCGCGTCGATAAAAAAGCTAAAGCTATGCTTAGGTCGGCTCGTTTTTTTCGTCTTTTTCAGCCTTCGACACTCAAGCCATCTCTTTAACTGAACATTTTTATGTTCTTCCACATCTTTGCCAGTGAATTTGGCACCGGGCACATAATTTTCGGAGAGAATTGGTAGATTTAGCTCTGTTAACATCTCCTTTGTACACGATTTCCATTCATTTCCTATTAGGGACGAACGGTGGCTTGTCCCTACTTAGCAACAGTAGCTAATGTCATGAACATTAATGAGCGGAAGTGACGTGTTGCTTGCGGCACGCCATTACAAATGCTTTGGTAGTAATATCTTCATTTATTTTGCTTGGAATGAAACCCTTAGAAAAATCATGTGATGCTTCTCTAATTTGTGTAATTAACAGTACCTGTTACTTACCTGTGGCACATAACAGGTGGTGGCAATAACTAGATGACACTTGCAGTGAGTTAAAATGGAGTAAAGTTGACTCAACCTCTGTCCTCTGTCCTTTTGTGTACCACATTGAGCATGAAAAAGAAAGAAGACCAAAGAACTGTCTGAGGACTTGAGAAGCATAGTTGTGAGGAAGCATGGGCAATCTCAAGACTACAAAACCATCGCCAGAGACCTGAATGTTCCTGTGTCTACCGTGCGCAGTGTCATTAATAAGTGTAAAGCCCATGGAACTGTGGCTTACCTCCCTAGATGTGAACGGAAAAGAAAAATTGACGAGAGATTTCAACGAAAGATTGTGCAGATGGTGGATAAAGAATCTCGACTAACATCCATACAAGTTCAAGCTGTCCTGCAGTCTGAGGGTACATCAGTGTCAACCCATACTATCCGTCGGCGTCTGAATGAAAAGGGACTTTATAGTAGGATACCCAGGAAGACCCCACTTCTGACCCATATATATAAAAATTCCAGGCTGGAGTTTGCAGAAACTTACCTGATGAAGCCAAAAACGTTTTGGAAGAATGTTCTCTGGTCGGACGAAACAAAAGTAGAGATTTTTGGGAACACAGAGATTACAGGGACCTTCAAAGAAAAGAACATGGTCCCCACAGTCAAACATGGCGGAGGTTCCCTGATGTTTTGGTGTTGCTTTGCCGCCTCTGGCACTGGACTGTTGGACCGTGTGCATGGCATTATGAAGTCGGAAGACTAGCAACAAAATTTGCAGCATAATGTAGGGCCCAGTGTGAGAAAGCTGGGTCTCTCTCAGAGGTCATGGGTCTTCCAGCAGGACAATGACCCAAAACACACTTCAAAAAGTACTAGAAAATGGTTTGAGAGAAAGCACTGGAGACTTCTAAAGTGGCCAGCAATGAGTCCAGACCTGAATCCCATAGAACACCTGTGGAGAGATCTGAAAATGGCAGTGTGTAGAAGGCACCCTTCAAATCTCAGTGACCTGGAGCAGTTTGTGGTTGTTCGTAGTTTTTTTGTCTAAAGGTCGTGCTACTAAGTTTTAGGCTGAGGGTGCCAATACTTTTGTCTGGGCCATTTTTGGAGTTTTGTGCAAAATAATAATGATTTAATTTTTTTGGTCATTCTCTTTTGTGTTTTTTCATTGCAAGCAAAATAAATGAAGATATTACTATCAAAGCATTTGTAATTGCAATCATTTTCTGGGAGAAACTGAGCACTATCTGACAGAATTGCAGGGGTGGCAATTATTTTGGCCTGCACTGTAAGACATGTTTTTTCAAATTTTCCCCCAAAGTATAATAAAAAAAAAAAGTATATGTATATTTTAGTAAATGGTTTTAAAGCACTTCAAATGTAATAATTATGATGTTTTAAACATGTTGCGGTCCCACATAACTATTTTTAAACAAGAATAAAGTAGTCCAAAATTGCTTGACTTTATTAAATGCGTCATTGAGTGAGTCTACTCAAATTCTCAAGCTGTTCACTTACACACAATGAGTTGCCACAGCAACTGTTTGACAAGTAGAACGATGATTGACGCATCCGGCGCTTTAAAGTTCGTGTCTCTGGCAATATCAAACACAAACATCTGTCAATCATCGTTAACTTTAATAAGCAACTCCAGTGCACTGCCTGACGAACAAAAAGCAGGAAAGGAAGAGAAGGAGGCAGAGTGAGACTATGCGATCGGCTCGGGACAGCTCTGTATTTAAAAAAAAAAAAAAAAAAAATTAATTGAAAAAAAATCCGCGATGGACAGAAGGCGCGAAGTTTGAAGCGCGATGTAGCGAGGGATCACTGTATTTCATCAATTAAGACATCGGCTGCCATTATAGGTGCTAGTTTGATGAACTGGATCTGCTCTAAAAATGAACGGTTCTTACATTGTCCACCCTGTAACTTTGGCATATTACCACTTGCAACACTCAGACAAACGAACCACATCATAAACCTTCCAATTGTTATCACTGCTTTGAAAGAATTTCATAGAGTTGTCTGAGAATGAGTTTTTAACCGATATAACCTGATATTGTCCAACTCCAAAAATCCGATTACGATATCAAATCAATACCGATATATGCGGTCGTGGACATATTATGGCTAATTGTATTGTGATGCCCCACTGGATGCTTTATTAATGATAAATGCTCACTTAGCAAATCCCAAGAATCTTAGTTTGGAGACATCTAATGGTCAATAAGCATAACTGCTATGCTAAGCTTTGACCAGCCCTGGTACAAAGGCAGAAGCAGCGGCGTTACCGGGGTTAGTGCCCACCCACGGACACGCTCTGCCCACCCAAAGAAAACTGGATGTAGTACTAACGGCAGTCTGGGCACCACATATGTTATCCCATTCATATAGTACTGATGTGTTCCAAGTTTTAACCTTTGTGTTGTTACCTCCTCTTTCACCTTAAAAAAAAAAAAGAAAGGAAAAAAAAAAAAAAAAAAAAAAAAAAAGAAATGAAATTATGGTTTTGTTCCTAGGGGGCGCTACACACATTTATGCATATTTTCATTTATTTTATTATTATTATTATTATTATTTTATATTTTATCAAAATTTTCACCAGTGTTCACCTGGCTGTTGAGTTTGGTGAGTGTTGAAGCATTCTGAGGGGGTCAAAGTAGGGCTCAAAGCGTCGGCGGGACAAAGAATGACTGCTAGGGGGCGCTACATAGTCCATTTGGAAATTGTCTTTACACGGTATCAAAGATTGCGCCTGTCTTGACCTGCCTGCCGATTTTGGTGCATTGGGAAGCATTCTAAGGGGCTCAAAGTGAGCTCAAAGTGGCTGCGGAACAAAGAATAACTATAATAATAATAATAATGATAAAACTGAGGAACCACTATAGGTTGCCTAAAAAAAACATTGTCACCTGCATGTCCATACTGTTCAGTTATGCATACGTTCTAAGTCCAATAAAATCCAAATCAACTTTTATTTGTTTAGACCAAATCACAACAACAGTTATCTCAAGGAGAAAAAAAAACATGTTTTAAGGTGCAGTAGCCCTACGCTGGATTTCGACCTACTTGAGCATTGTATCTTTTTTTTTTTTTCCACGTCAAAATGGATTGGATAAATAACCGTCAATGGCACTGAAACACGATCGCTTAATGCCAACCATCCCAGTTCAAATAAATTGAACCTCTTTCTCTATCATTGGCAGTTAGTTGACAAGCAGATCATGTAAAACCCTTTTTACAGCGTAAACGTGTTTTAAACATTTTATAATGTCTAATTACATGTGTCGATTTTGCTCCAGCATCTCTGTGCTTTCCAGGGGCCCGTGTTCAATGTGTTTCTCCTGAAAGGTGTTTTTTTGTCTTTTCAAATCCAAGTCTACTTCCTGACTGGCAACCATCAGGGATTAGACCATTGGTTAAGTCTGGTCAGAGAGTTTACGTAATTCCAAGAGTGCTTTTTAAGGTTTGGAGCTCTTTAAACAAAGGCATTTATTCATTGACTGCTATGGAGGCTGATGGACGGTCATCGTCCATTGCACTGAGATGAATGAATAAAAAAAAAAAGGAATGTAGAGAAGCTGAAAAAAATCAGTTCGGCCAGAAGGAATAATTTAGTTAGTGCAACAAAATAAAATAATAAAGACATTCTTGTAAATTCCCAGAAAATTTCCAGTAAATTTTGGGAAAGGTTTTGCCAATTTCTGTAAAAAATGCATGATTTTTTGTTCTGTAAATTCCAAGGAAATTTTTGGTCAAAATCTGGAAAATTTGCAGTCAACTTCTATATTTTGAAGTACATTTCTGAAAACCATCTGTCCCAATTCAAGGAAATTCATGCTAGTACCTTCTCATTCATGGATGCCTAATTGGCTGCCATTACTGATGATAGATCCATTCCAATCCATTTTGACTGTCAATGTAAATTGCTGTCAAACGCACTGAAGCATACTCATTCATGGCCAGCCCTCTTTTATAGCGTGACATGTCCCGTACAGTCAATAATTCCTTTTAATGCGTTGTTTTAGGCTTTTATTTATTTATTTTCCCGTTGAGAAGGATGAGTTGGTGAGCGCCAGCTTGTCATTGGCCAAAAGTAGAGATTGCACTTACATAAACACTCTTATTTCACTCATCAAGCGCGCTTACGTAATAACACGCCATCTGGACAACAACTTGAAATCAAGAGCCACCATTCATAAATGAGGAAAAGAAAAAAAATATATGATGCATGAGTTGTTACTTTCACATTAACATCCCAGACATTATTCAAAAATCATCGAGTAACACTGTTTAGGGATCGCAATACATAGCTGTTAAATAAATGTGAAGTAGTGTTAACTCCATGACGCTAAAATTACAAAATTGGCTCATTGGATGCCATTGATGGCAATAAACGTCCAATACATTTTGGCTGGAACCCCCTAGTCAAATTGGATTGGACGTCTATCACCGTCAAAGGCAGTAAAACATGATCCCATTTAAAATGGATTTGACTTCTGTCACTGTCAATGGCAGTGAAGGTGTTAAGATTTTAAAATCTTTCACTTGTGTTTTTGCTTTCAAGTTGATGCTAAGTCAAGTTGAAAAAGTTTATTAAAATACATACAGTGGTGCCTCAAGATACGAAATGAATTCTTATCGTGAATTTTTCATATAATGAGTCACGTTTTACATGTAACTGGCCTAACTGGTTTCACGCTATACTAAATCACCACATTAATTTTGCGGTCATGTCCTCTTATTGTCTGTCTTCATTTATAACGCTTTGTCGCCACCTAGTGGTGCTTTTGTGTAACTAGTTTGTTTGGTTGCAGCTCCTTCAGACGTTATTACATGACTACTCGAGCTCATAAAAAAAGGAGTGCTAAAAGACGAGCTAAATTCAGTGGCAATTGCTTGCAATTTCATTGATAAAGCATCGATTTTAAGTAAAATTCTTCCTTTGTTTCATATATATACGCGCATTGTTTAGCACATCGTGGTATGTATATTTCATTTGTTGACATTTATAGTCAAACGTAGTGACATTATTGCATTGCTGCGAGCGGGAATGATCTATTACAATACGTATTGTCTTTTGTATGATGAATAATTTTTCGTTATGTGAAGCGGAAAAAATCATCGAAAAACTTTTTTGTAAAATGAATTTTTTCGTATGTCTAGGCACCACTGTATTAAAATAATAAGAATAAATAAATATGGTGAAAATTAGTCACGATAGGCATTTATGGTAAAAGGTTTGAGAATGCTTTGATCTACAATGTCAGATATTCGCTACAATTTCATATCAAGTGGGATGATATATATTCATGAGAAAATTTCACTCAAATTGTAATTTTTGAAATTGTATTGTCTGAGAGTCCGCCTGTCTGTCTGCAGACTACCGAGTGCATTGTGTGATTTCTTAGTTAGGCCACACCTTCTTATGTTCAATTGGTCGAAATTTCTATTTCCTTGATGTTGATTGGCTTAACTCGCTGTCGATCACAAAAGTGATTGCTGTGCGCATGCGCTGTAAGGCTACCCGGAGGCTGGCGGGCGTGTCCCTATTGACTGCTGGTTGGCCTCCTTGGCTGTCTCGCCGGGATTTTTTTGTTTACCCTCTGGTGCTTTCTTATCAATCATGACTCTTTCTACCTCAGAGGCTTAGCGGCCAGTCAGCACTCGGTCCAGGATGTTATGGAGGAAAAGACTAAAATGGTGCCTTAGAACTGTTGCCAGAGTTAGCTGCTAGGGAGTGTATAGCCGGCGAGCTAATGCTAATGTAGTGGTGTGGCAGCGCTTGGCAGATATAGCGTGAACCTTTTTTCCCCTCATCGCTATTTTAATTCAAATTATCTTTTTTTGCTGCTCAGGATCACAAGACGCTGAAATGAAAAGGGTGAACAGCTTCCACAGGTGAGCTTGTCATTTTTAAATTTTTTATTATTTTTTAATTGAAACACACATTTATTCAAATAAAAATAAAAGTATACATAGTAGGGTTGTTCCGATCATGTTTTTTTGCTCCCGATCCGATCCCGATCGTTTTAGTTTGAGTATCTGCCGATCCCGATATTTCCCGATCCGATTGTGTTTTTTTTTTTTTGCTCCCGAATCAATTCCAATCATTCCCGATAATTTTTCCCGATCATATACATTTTGGCAATGCATTAAGAAAAAAATGAATAAAACTCGGACGAATATATACATTCAACATACAGTACATAAGTACTGTATTTGTTTACATTATTAACATTCTTTCTGTGAGAGGGATCCATGGATAGAAAGACTGCTAATTCTTAAAGGACAAATGTGACTTTGTATATTTTGAGTAAATATTGCCATCTGGTGTATTTGTTGAGCTTTCAGTAAATGATACTATAGACATTTAACTGTTCTGCCCAAATGCATGATGGGAAGTGCAACCATGACTGTGCGTATTGGTACCAATTGATATATCTTCTCTGCGTTGGGAAATAACATCGGGTGTTAAGAAAAATATCAATTACTACCTTTCTTCCCCACATTGCTTCCCACGATATTTCTAATCATAGGGAGAGGGATTGTAAGGTTTTAGCCAATTAAAAAAACGCTCCAAAGGCTGCCAAAATGTACTCTACTCATTTTACGCTGCCTTTTAGCTCTCTATTTATATATAGGTAAAACGGCGTCATTACAGATTGAACGCGATAATGCGTTAATTGCGTTAAATATTTTAATGTGATAAATAAAAAATAAAAATAAAATTACCGCCTTTAACGGATGAATTTGATAACCCTACCTTAAGCCTAAACTAAAGACTCTGGATGAGTGTAACATATTATGTCTGTAAGGTTAAATACAATTAGAAAACGATTTAATTAAAAAATAAAAATATATTAAAAAAAGGCATGTCCGATATTTTTTTGCCGATTCCGATACTTTGAAAATGACGCCGATGGATCGGGACATCTCTAATACATAGGTATACAACTTTTAACAACGAAATATGTCAGAGGATATATATATACAAAAGTTATGTATATTCAAACAACTTGTAAGTGGTACAAAAATGAATTGTTTTAAAGCATTTTTAACCATTAATTGTTTTAATGTAATACAGCATTATAATTTTTTTATAGTTTGGTGTTTGGTGGCTGTATTTGTGGATATCGAATTTAGCCAGAATGAGTAATACATTTATAATGAACTACAGATCTTCGTGTCTATATTTTCTAAAAAAAAAAAAAAATTTGAACTTTGTCATATTTCAAAATGAAGTCCTTGTAGAGCTGAAGAGTAATAAATCTGCTAAAGTCCTTCCAAAACATTGTGGAATGTGAACATATCCGGAAGAGGTGCTGTACAGGTGGCTCCTGTAGAAAGAGCAATTCACATCAATAACCCTTATGAGCTTGTCAAGTCTGTTTTCATGCCGTTTAAATTGGAGCGCAAACGCATATGTGTGACGTCATCAAACGTAGATCGAATGACAGCAGGAAATAATATTTGATAGAAATTGGGCGTCTTTTCAAGTGAGTTGAGGAATTCAATTTTCTGTTAAGTAGTACTTTGTCGCCATCATGTGGCGTGCATGGGTAAATTTGTCCCGTTATCTGCATATAACACTGTAATGTCGAATCGGTTTGCCCGAACAACATAGAGTTGGGTAAACAATCATGTTTACACTGAGTAGACCCAGCAAAAAGTGTGCAAAAAGGAGACGAGATGTGCCATTTTAGTTTGCTGTTCCGCAGTCAATTTGAAAGCTTTGAAAATTAAGTTTAGCTACCTGAAGTTTAGTGTACAAGTGAAAACCCACAAAATAGTCTCCAAGCGTTCCTACTAGCAACTTGTAAGTAGAAACTAGAAAACAACAAGTATGCTTGTAGTTTGAAATACCACTAAATCAAAATGGCAGATATCCTAGTTGTTGTGCGTTTACTCAGGACAGCATTGCATAAATCAGGGCTTCCCCTATATTCAACAGATTGTGGCGCACCGCCACACTAAAATGAAAGCCGCCACGCCTGGCAAATGAGATGTATTTTATTTATTTATTTAAATAAAAAAAAAAAAAATTAAGGCCGCTTCAAACTAGCGGCAGCCGAGTGGGAGGAGTTCAGCGGACACCTATTCATTGTGTATTGTAGCCTAATGTTCGTAACTATGCAGGCCCCCCCTTAAGAGACGCAAGGGGAACGAGTAGGAAGAATGGGAGAACGAGCGAGATAGCGAGAGATAGCGGTCGCATGTTGTAGCAGCCCGCTGTTATTTTGTTATTGTTTTTCTTTATTATTGTTACCACAATAAAGTGGGTAAGCAAATACAGACTTCTCTCCTTCTTGCCCATATCCGGGGCATTACAATAATTTGGATCGGACTTTTCGGCGAAAGTGAGCGGTGGACGGCCGTCTTGGACGGAAAGCAAACTTTGACTAACTTGCGCTGAGAGACTGCGGAGAGGCGGGGCCCAAAATAAAGCCTTGCTCTATTTTCAGAGCGTTGGTCACAGTAAACGATTTATCAGTTCAAGCAGAGTAAAATGATACATATTCACGGTACAAGAACGTCGTTTCTGGTTCCATCGATTGGTAAGAAAAGGCTGTTTGTACGAGTGACGTGTGGGCGCTCCCGTCAGGGGGGACATTTCACGTGGAGTGGCTATTTTTCGGCACAACACCGGCGCGCTTCAGACAACTTCAGACAATTACGGCTGACGAAACTTTGATAAATGCGCCCCCCCACCCAAATTTCGCGAGCTCTGGGACACTCGAAAAATGACTCTCATACCTCTCCTTGCTAAGTTAATGGTACCTCGACGTGCCTTTGTGTGGAAATTTAGTTTACGAACAACGGGGAAAAAACTATTCACCTTCTCACCGAATCAAGTAAAACTCTTTACACGGCTATTAGAATTCCCCCAGTGCTCTAAATGGGTCAGTTGACAGAAGGACTGTTATTGTTGTGGTAATGTAGTACTTATGAGGGTCAAATAAAAGGAAAAAGGAGGACTACGACGGTGGTCTGCAACCCGCGGCTCTCGGGCCGCATGCGGCTCTTTAGCGATGCTTCGGAGCTTTTTTTTTTTTTTTTTTTTTTTTTTTTTTTTTAAATGGAAAAAGATGGGGGAGGGAAATATATTTTTTTGTTTTAATAGGATTTCTAGGAGGACAAACATGACACAAACATTCTTTCAATTCATTAATATTGTAATGAAGTTAAACTTGTGGTGGCATAGTACAACAGAGTAGTCACGTGGTGCGTCATTCTCTATAGGATCCACTGCAGGGAAAATAAACATTTAATCATGAAGGCTAATTACGTATTTCTAGCCAACTTAGTCATTTCTATAGTAGGCTAATATAGCTAGTATCGATAATTATAAGGCTTGTACAAGGCTTTTAATTTTTTGTGGCTCCAGACATACTGTATCAGTTTTTGTTTTTGTTTTTTTGGGGGTCAAATATGGCTCTTTCATCAGTTTGGGTTGCCAACCCTGAGTCACTACGAGATGTAAGTCGTACTATTGCCACGAGAAAAAAAGTCGCATTAGTACATCGGGTAACGTAGCTGTAATCAGCTACGCATTTTACATACATGTACTGTAGCTGAGAGGTACAACATTAGCCTGGCTAATGAAATATTTCAAATATATCTTTGTTATGGTTCTTCTTGGGGGAAAAAATGAAGAAAAAAAAATTCGCTGTGGCACGACATGGTGAGGCTGTCCGACTCCGATGCAGCCCACCACCACAGCTTCAAAAAATCCTAGGGGAAACACTGATAAATGTTTGTTGGCACATGAAACATCCTTGATTAAAGTCCACTGATACTTGCTGAGCTGACAAGTGTTCCAAGGTTTATGGCTGCTTGTTTCTTTCATTTATCTATTCCTTTATCTGTGAAGATGTTGAAGCATGAAATAAACTCTTAATCGCCAAAAGCTTTGTACTTTGTACTGTATTTTCCGGACTATAAGTCCACTTTTTTTCATCCTTTGGCTGAGCCTGCGACTTACGCTCAGGTGCGACTTATTTAATATTAAAATGTAGAATTTGACGGCTTCAGAAATGTAAAACTGAAGTAAAGATTAACCACAGGAGAGGGCGCTCTTGATTTGTGATTGAGAAGACAAGAAATGTTAGTGTTCTCCAGCAGGGGGCAGGGGTGCGCAAACTTTTTTTGCTCTAAGATCTACAACTTCCCACGATCTACCTTGACAGCAGGGTGGGGTAGGGGTGGGGGTGTGAGGCTGCAAACCCCCCAAAACTTGCTCACACAACCAGAGGTTGCACTAGACTTTTTCGTTGTCTGTCATTTTGACTGACAATGTCATAAAAATCGGGTCATAATCTATTTTTACCCGTCACTTACATTTTTAAAATGATAATAATGACATATTCAATAGTATTTAGTTTTCATTCATTTTAAATTAATATTCTGTCCGAACAAGCTTAACAAGAGGCAAACAGACAGCGGAGTGCACCAATCAGCGACGGGCAGACGTGCCGTTAGCAAAGCGACGAGGGCAGGACGAAGGACTTGCGCGCGGAAGTAAACATACGAGGAGAACGGAGTTTATTCAACATGGCTAGCGCGAGACAGACTGTTGTCAATGACTCGTGTCGATGTGTTTTAGCTCATTTAAAACTGAATTTGCCGCGAATTGGAACATATTCTCGGCTCTCCCGTTCGCCATCCGTGTTGTTGCAGAGACAACTTTCGGCGCGCAAGAGTGACGTTGCTCGTGAAGAACACGTCACGCAAATAAACAAATCTGATTTGTCGATTGATTTTGTACCTACTCGAGAGGCTGTGTCCCAGACTTTTCTCTCAGTGTTTGAAAAATACAGGGAGAACAGTCTGGCCGTGCCAGGCAAACACTCAGTTGCCTTGACATTTTTCCGAGTAAGACCAACGACGTCATGCATCAAGAGAGACAATAGCTAATTAATATGCTCACTCGCCACCCTGTGGTCTGGGGTGTGAATTGCAACCTCTCAAATGACAGATGGACTTCAGTTTTTTCCGTCACCGTTTTAAAAAAACGGTCAACAATGGAAAAGATTCGGTTAACGCGACCCCTGCACACAACACAATTAACCACGTATGTACAAGAGATCGGCCGATATTAGACATGTGCCGATTACCGGTCTCAAGGTATACCGTGGTATGAAAACGTCACGGTTTTAAAACCGCAAAAACTTTCAGTCATTCCGTCCCTAAGATATTAGCTCTTTTTTATGTCCCAATAATGCAGGGAGAAAGCTCTCACCCACTGGTTGTTGCTCAGTGTCAGTTAATCAGCTGTGCTACAAGATAGCAAACACGAAAACAAAATCGCTGGTATGGTATGGGATTACTTCGGCTACAGAAAAGTTGCAGACGGCTGCGGCTTACAGGAGGAGGGCCAACTGACATGTAAAACATGTTTGTGGAGGGGAGCTGGAGAGGAGGCAATACCTCCAATATGATTTCACATTACGTTTCCCACGAGCTACGAGAGTTAACTCGAGCGTGTTTAGTGTGTCTAGCGGTGGTAAAACGTGTTTTTTTTCTCTCTGGCTACTGTCTGTGTTGAGAATGAGAGTGTGTCTATAATGTAAACATGTTATTAGTCATACACACGTGCTTTCTATGGAAAATAATTATTTTTGTCCTGATGGTAATAATGTTGAGCTCTGGTTGTGGGTTTAGGCTCACCTAAAGGACTGCATTTATTTTAATTTTTATTTAATTTTTTTTTTTTTTTTTTTTTTTACTTGAATTTAAGATTATACTTATGTTCCAATTTGCTAATATGTTTTGATTTTTTTTAACCCAGATATCTCAAAGTAACACATTGTAGAGCTGTAATTGCAATATCGTAACGCCGTGAAACTGTGATATTTTGGCTTAAGGTGATCATACCATCAGAATCTCATACCGGCACATGCCTAACCGTTATACAGTCTATCGAGTCGGAATATGGACTCTTTTCTAACATTGGCATTTGACTGATTAACAGAAACAAACAAAAAAAAGCAGATAAAAAGGATTTTGATCAGGCATTTGTGTGGCTGCCGCTGAGTGACGGTAGGATCCCGGAAGGACCCTGCGGTAGTTTGAGGGCAGGCTCCTACAGGAAGCTTCAGGCTTGCCTTCTTGTAAATATTGTAGCATTTTTTTAATCTTGCATGAGAGAATATGCTATGTTGCTTTAGCCTTGTAGGCGTTTACTGAGTGACCCTTAAACTCTAAATGTAACTCGTAGGGTCAGCGTAGCATTCACGTTAGCATTAGCTTTAGCATGGTGAGCATCTTCTTAAAGGCTCACTTGTTTGCATCTCGTCGTGACGTCTTAGTGGGTTAATTAATTGAAAATAATGTACTGTTCTCGCTGAGTGTGTCTAATCATAAAAAGAAGAGTTGTGTTGGTTGGTTTGGTAGCACTAGACCAAAATAATCCTTTAAGTCTCAGGTCATCGTTGTAAATTTGATGCTGTTGAAGATTTTTAAAAAAAAATTCCCATTCATAATCTACATGCTTTAAGAAAAAAATACATCAATATCGGCCTTAAATATTGGCTTACAAAATTGGCTTTGGATATTGGCTAAAAAAAAAATTTGGTATCCGCATCGACATTTGAAAATCCCATTTCGGTTGACCTCTAGTATGTACATTAAAAAAATATATAGATTTTTTGTTTGTTCTTTTTATGCCGCGAGCTACCCACATTAGCATTGCGTTCCACTGGTTGATCACGATCAACATAATGGTTACCCCTGTATTGACTATACTTAGATCTAACCAAACCACAACAACGATTACAATGGATTATAAGTTTGGAGCGCTTTTCTTTCAAAAATTTTATTTATAGTCCAATGCGACTTACCAGTTTTTTTTTCTTTATCTGACACTTTTTTTGACCAGTTCGATTTGTACTCCTGAGCGGCCTATAGTCCGCAAAATACGATATATATTTTTCAACCTGACTAACCCAATTTTTTGCAATATCCAGATTCATGAATAGACGGCCTTCTGCTAACTGTCGCTACCAGCCCACCTGCTACGAGCATGCTGCTAATTGCTACACCCACGCAGTGAGTCCACGATCGAACGACAGCCGTCAGGCATCCAGATTCAAACGGATTGAATGTCTAGTGCCGTCAATGGCAGCCAATGTATTAAGGTGTGTGCCTGGTGTGTGCAGTTCCTGATCGCGCCCGCCCTAGTGGGCACGGCGCTGCTACACCGCCTGTCGGCTGACGAATGGCACCGTGCCACGGCGTGGGTATATGGCCTTGGACTCGTCGCCCTCTTCCTGGTCTCTACCGTCTTCCACGTCGTCACCTGGAAGAGGAGCCACATGAGGTTAGGAAGCCACACAAATCAGAGATTTATTCACTTGGATGGTAAAATTCCAATGTATAATATTTTCGGAATTCCACAAATTAGCAAAATTTTTAGGAATATATGTTAGCGTGTGCAAGAAGTCACCTCAAATTTTCTAGTATCTGACCAAAAATTTCCTTGAAATTTTGTGCATGTTTACAGAAATTGACAAAATCCGTCCACAAATTTACAGAAAATATCTCAAAACAGATCTAAAATTTCACTGAAATGGGGCAAAACTTTTGCAGATCTATTAACAGTTTTTCTATAGTTTCCCAGGA
This sequence comes from Corythoichthys intestinalis, assembly GCF_030265065.1. Classification (NCBI taxonomy): domain Eukaryota; kingdom Metazoa; phylum Chordata; class Actinopteri; order Syngnathiformes; family Syngnathidae; genus Corythoichthys; species Corythoichthys intestinalis. The sequence goes on along the minus strand of NC_080410.1, from coordinate 29,614,795 downwards.
ATCAATTCGCTTTTTTTCTGAATTTTACAGAAGACTTGCAGAAATTCATGGCAAATTTTCTAGAATCGACTGACGCGGAATTGACCAAATTTTGACTAACTTTTACAGAAATTGACAAAACATTCCTCGAAATTACCTAGAAATGGGCAAGATATTTTTTTCCGAAATCTACAAGAAATTTCTTGAAATTCACCTCATATTTTCTAGAGCCCAACCAGAAAATGAGTAGAAATTGATGAAAAAGTGACATGAAATAGGATATATGTAAGATGACGAAAAAATTTATAAAACCTTCCTACGAATTTCATTGGACTTGATCAGATTGTTTTCCGAATTGTAAGGCTGTAACAACTAATCAATTAAAATTAATAAATAAATTAGTTGCCAACTAATTTGATAATTGATTTTTCCCAGCAGCTATGAGCAATCCTGTTTGGGTCCTTGTGTGTGTTTAATGTGAGGCTGCGCACGTGCGCCAGTGATTAGAGCAGGAGAGAGAGAGTTCACTGCTACACTCAGATTGGGTTGCTGAATCAATTATATTACATAGTGTTGAGAGTTAGATTGTCTTTTGTGTTGTTAGATCCAGTGTGCCTCCGTCACAGGTGAGTAAATGAAGCCAGTTGTATTATATGTATTATTTTATGATGAGACATTACTACTTAGCACGGAGCGCTAAGCTAGTTAGCGATTATGCTAATCAGTGTCTTAAGTGTCCTTTTGTATTATGTCTTGGAGAAGCATATTAGCACTTGAGTTATTGTTTTGTCGTAAAGTTGTCTCATTTATCTTTAACAAAGAAACCACTCACATAAACCCATTCACATAACAGCTTAGTCTCATATCAACCCAAACTAAATAGTCATAGAAGAGAGTGTGCTTTGAAATTGAATTTGGATTGTATTTATGAACAACTGTTTGATAAAGAAAACTGATTCATTACAGTATGCCTCCTCCTTATTTGAATTTTTTTGTTTTTTTAAAGAAAATAAACAAGTCATTGACGCAATTTATATCAGCGAGTTGCTCAAAAGAAAAAAAGTCGATCAGCAGCACTTTTTAAAATTCTTTTTATGGTTTATACTCAGAACTTTTATTAAAAACTTAGTTTAGTGAAGTCAAGAAGCTGTAATAAAATATTTCTGAAAGAAATTGTCATCCATTTTTCTTCATTGTTACTTACAACGTGACTAAAACAACTTTAAGTTAAATTGTAAAGGTAATTGAAAAAGTGACATTTATCTTATTATCTGATTAATTACTTATAAAAATTGTTTTTGCAGCCCTACCGAAATGTATGGGAAATTTGTAGAAATCCGCGCCAAATTTTCTTAAGTTGACCAAAAATTTCCGAGGACTTGACCCAAAAAAATCCCGAAAATCAGATGCATATTTTAAACAAATTGACAGAAATTCACTTGAAATTGAATAGATTTTTTGACTAAATTTGGGGTGTTTTATGTTTCAGGGAAGTGGAGCATTGTTTCCACATCTGCGACCGAGTCGTCATCTACGTCTTCATTGCGGCCTCTTACACGCCTTGGTACGCGTGCGCGCACGCAACATTGTTAAAATGGGACTTCATAGCCCCTTTAATCCACTTCCTGTCCCATCCAGGTTGAATCTGCGCGAGCTGGGTCCAGTGGCGTGTCACATGCGTTGGTTGGTGTGGCTGATGGCAGCCGCCGGTACCTTTTACGTCTACAAATATCACGAAAAGTGCGCCAACACGCCGCCGTATCTTCATTTTTGTCTTCGCCAACTGATGAGTGTATCGCTTGCATTTTTAGGTACAAAGTGGTGGAGCTGGCCTTTTACCTGACCATGGGCTTCCTGCCTGCCTCTGTCGTCACCTCTATGGTAAAGCACGCACGCACACTTTTACAGTGCTGGCCAAAAGTACTGGCACCCCTGCAATTCTGTCAGATAATACTCAGTTTCTCCCAGAAAATGATTACAATTACAAAAACTCTGTCAGTAATATCTTCATTTATTTTGCTTGCAATGAAAAACACAAAAAAGAATGAAAAAAAATCATTAGTAATACTGGCATCCTTAGCCTAATACTTGGTAGCACAACCTTTAGACAAAATAACTGCGAACAAACGCTTCTGGTATCCGTCAATGAGATTCTTACAATGCTCTGCTGGAATTTTAGACCATTCTTCTTTGGCCAACTGCTCCAGGTCTCTGAGATTTGAAGGGTGCGTTCTCCAAACTGCCATTTTCAGATGTGATCTATGGGATTAAGGTCTGGACTCATTGCTTGCCACTTTAGAAGTCTCCAGTGCTTTCTCTCACACCATTTTGTAGTGCTTTTTGAAGTGTGTTTTGGGTCATAGTCCTGCTGGAAGACCCATAACCTCTGAGGGAGACCCAGCTTTCTCACACTGGGCCCTACATTATGCTGCAAAATTTGTTGGTAGTCTGCAGACTTCATAATCCCATGCACACGGTCAAGCAGTCCAGTGCCAGAGGTAGCACAGCAACCCCAAAACATCAGGGTACCTCCGCCATGTTTGATTGTGGGGACTGTGTTCTTTTCTTTGAAGGCCTCGTTTTTCCCCTGGAAATTCTATGTTGATGCCTTTTCCCAAAAAGTTCTACTTTTGTCTCATCTGACCAGAGAACATTTTTCCAAAATGTTTTCTGCTTTCTCAGGTAAGTTTTGGCAAACTCCGGCCTGGCTTTTTTAGGTCTCTGGATCAGAAGGGGTCTTTTCACTCGCTTTTTGTACCCTTGGACTGCAGGACAGCTTGAACCTGTTTGGATGTTAGTCAAGGTTCTTTATCCACCATCCGCACAATCTTTCGTTGAAATCTCTCGTCAATTTTTCTTTTCCATCCACATCTAGGGAGGTTAGCCACAGTGCCATGGGTTTTACACTTATCGATGACAATGCGCACGGTAGGCACAGGAACATTCAGGTCTTTGGAGATGGACTTGTAGCCTTGAGATTGCCCATGCATCCTTTGTATCTCAAGTCCTCAAACAGTTCTTTGGTCTTTTTTCTCCATGCTCAATGTGGTACACACAAGGACACAGGACAGAGGTTGAGTCAACTTTAATCCATTTTAACTGGTTGCAAGTGTGATTTAGTTATTGCCACCACCTGTTATGTGCCACAGGGAAGTAACAGGTGCTGTTAATTACACAAATTAGAGAAGCATCTCATGATTTTTCAATGGGTGCCAATACGTTTTGTCCGGTCAATTTTTGGAGTTTCGTGTAAAATGATAATGGTTTAATTTTTTTCCCATTCTTTCTTGTGTTTTCCTTTGTAAGCAAAATAAATGAAGATATTACTACCTAAGCATTTGTAATTGCAATCATTTTCTGGGAGAAATTGAGCATTATATGACAGAATTCCAGGGGTGCCAATACTTTTGTCCAGCACTGTAAGTTCAGAGTAGGCAGGGAAATACATCATTACAATTTTTTTTCAAAATTGCATAAATGTTGGGAAACTTAACTGCATCCAAATTGAAAGAAATATGTACAAATACAAATAAAGAAATATTAAAAATAATAGTTGAAAAACATGCAAGTTGAAGTAAATACAAATTTAATTAAAGGGGAAATGTGAACTAAGGTTGGCCCACCATGTTTTTGAATAATATCGATGGCTGAACAATTATAAGCATATTTTCATTATTTTTTTTAACGCAACCCTTCCAGATTCTTTGTTTAACCCATAGCAACGCCCTTGACAACGAAAATGCTTTTCTTCGGCAATCTTTGGAAATCTTCGGAAATTACGTTACACCGGGAAGTGCGAGGGAAGTCCGCCATAGAACAGTATTGTTTGTTGCATTGCTTCTCGGTAAGATGCCACGGCGGTGTGTGGCGATGTTTTGTTCTCACTCAAACGAAAAGTTGTATGAGTGGCCAAAGGATAGCAGGGCGCGTAAATGGACATCTTTCGTTCGCACGAAGCGAATGAATTTCACACCATCATCGAGTAGTGTTCTCTGCTACAAACACTTTGAAGATGCCTGCTTCCTTAACCGGTCTGCTTATGATCAAGGATTTGCCAAAAAGTAAGTGTGATTTTTGGATAGATGACTGATGACTTTGTCAAAGCAGAGCTGCCAACTGTTGTGGAATGTACAGTAGAAGCTAGACGTTAGCCGAAAGCCAACTCGTGGCAATCATCGATCATAGTTGTTGTTATGTTCACTAGTGTTACGCCCCAATGACGGCTCGCGAAGGGCGTAACATAAAACGAGCCACACAATTTCACAAGTGGCACAAATTTATTTACACAACAATCAAACTCGCAATGAATATGTACAAAATGGAGATGAAGCGCGGCTTCAGGGTAAGCCCAGGCCAAAACAACAAACAAAAGGAATCTACACTTGAACCCCACCCACTAACTAAACCCTGATCATGAAAAAGAACAAAGAAAAGACTGCCACTAACCTAGCTTCTTACGCTAAACAAAGCAGGAGAAAACGGGTTGAACAGAAATGGCGACTTACACCTATTGCTTCAGTGCTCTTATTTACAGTGGTGAACAAAAATGATCCAATAACGCATAAACACAAAAGACCTCACCGAAAAAGCAGGAGTGTATCAGACTAGCGATCAAATGCAAACGAGCTTGAATGGCGAGCAAACAGCTGGGGACCGCGGCAGAATGCTGTGAAACGCGACCTCCCAGAGCGTTGACAGCGGCAGGTTTACACCGCCGGTGAGTTTGTGCACATTTATTTGTATTTGTATTATATATTTCCACCTTCATGCTTCAAGCATTGCATTGCATTTGTAGCGGCGTTTCTTTCACGGTGATCGCTTGATAGCCTTCTAGTTTATGTTTCGCGAGAGCCGCTGACAGGTGACAGCGAGCGTGTTGGCATTGAGACAATCTCGCAGCGAATCAGAGAGCGGCTCAAGTCACGCAGTGAATCATGGGAAATGTAGTCTCGGGACAACACTGAAGTGGTGCTTTGTAATCCATTCGCTTGTGTGAAAAAACTACATTTCCTCACGCCATTAGACGCCACTTACTGCCGAAAGCCCCAGCTACTGTTAGCTCCATGTGTTAATAAAGAAACAAAGTTGTAAGCACGTCGTGTGTTCGATACCTTTGTCAACAAAACGCTCATAACAAGACACTATGCATGATCCGTTTAAGAGACGCTGGGACTGGAAGTAGTAGTAGCTGGTAGTACGAGGTGAGGCGGAGATGAGCGAGAAGCAAAACTTCGCGGTCGAATGTGGCGGCAGTCAGCTATTATTTTGTTTTCTTATTGTTGCCACAATAAAGTGGAGAAAGCCATCAACGACTCATCTCCTTCTCCCCCCCCAATGTTTTTAGATTATTATTTTATATGCATGAGCGCTGCCGGATCTGCCTAAATGAACATGCAGTCTGATTATTATTGTTTTAAACAATGTCATCAGATAGACAAAAACATAAAATTATGTGCAAATGCCTGCATCTTCAGATCATGAAAATAATAACAGCCAATATCTTACCAATCTTGTAATCTCGATGGGTCTTGTATCCATTCCATGTCAGGTAGTCTAGGCACGTTGTTTGCATCCTGATTAGCGTCTGGCTAATACATGTTAGGTCCAACATAAAATTCCAAGCTCCTCTTCTCCCTCCAACTCTTCAAAAACTTGGATCTCCTCCCTTGCGCTTGATCTATCGCTTATATCGCTGTTTGAATCATTGTTTGAAGGGCTTTGTATGGCGGCCGTATGTATGGAGCTGCCATCGCTGTTCTCGGTGTGACGTATCACTTCCGGGTTCGTCCCCTTTCAGGCTCGAACTTCGGAAACGCGATTATTTTGTCAAATATACAACATATAAATAATTTTTTTCATGCTTTATTTGTTGGACAATGTTTAATTACTTTAATTGTGACCCTATTTGGCATGTTATGAAATTACCTCACATTTCTGCTTTAAATGAGATCTTCGAGATCAAGATTTAAAATCTGACGGGTGTGTGTGCTTTCATCAGAAGCCGACGGAAGGTTTGCTGGAGGTGGCCTGCGGCGGCCTGTTGTACTGCGTGGGCGTGGTCTTCTTCAAAAGCGACGGCGTCATTCCCTTCGCGCACGCCATCTGGCACGTCTTTGTGGCGCTGGCCGCCGCCGTTCACTACTACGCCATCTGGAAGTACCTCTACGCTCACGCCGACCCGTCCTGAGACCGCCCGCTGCATCAAAATTGTTTACCGCTTTCGCACGTCCGATTTCTTTAATCGGTACGAGTCATTCCACGGTCCGCCGACAGATCACGCCGATGAAAAACAAATATGTTGGCCAGTTGCGCTACACTGACGAGTGCATGTTTCCCAGTCGTAGGCGGAACTTTTAACTCATTCACTGCCATTGACAGCGACGGGCGTCCAATCCGTTTTAACTGGATCGCTGCCAACTACTCCCAGTTCAAAATGATTGGACGCCTGTCGCCGTCAGTGGTATTGAAGTAGGACCATTCACTGCCATTCAAAATGGATTGTACATCTATCAGCGTAAATGTCAGCTGTTGAGAACATCGGTCACCGAGACCAATCAGGTGGCAATGCACCCTCATTTTTTAGTGCTTCTTTTGGGGTCAACGTGGTCATTTTTTGTCCCGGCGACCAGTCACACGTTGAGGATAAATAACATTCATGGAGAATAATTCATGTGTGAGTTTGCTTGGTGATCACATAGAAGATTTTTTCCCCCACCTCTGGAAAAAAATGGCGACCAATCACGCGCTGAGAAAAGCAGTATTCATGGACAACTCTCAGGAGTCCGCACGGTGTTCATGTTGTTTGTCCACGTATTTCAAAATGGCGACCACTCACTCGCAGTGGACTCTCCTATTAGCACGTCGGTTAGCATTTTGCGCTAACTTCCTAGAAACGACTTGTTGGGCAGAAAACAAACTGAATGAAGCATGAGCCCTTTTTTGAACTTTTTGGATTTTTTTTTTGCTGGCGTTTTTACGCATTTTAAGAGTTGGACTCAAATGGCTTTTGTGGGATTTTTTCAAGTGATTGTGACGTCACTTCCTGTTCGTGTTTTGTAACTTCCTGGCCTTTCCGCTGCCGCTGTCTTCTCTTTGTGGTGCTACTAACTTCCTGTTAATAAAGTAAAACATATCAATAAGCGGTCTCTTTAGTTTTCCTTGCAACTAGGTGATTTTGTGTATATAATGTAATATATGTAAACAAATCAACTGCAAGTCACAGCAGGTGGTGCTGAGGATCTTTTTTTAGTTTTTCCCGTCCGAAAACAGCCGTTTCGGTCCAAATTTGTCTTACTCGCGCGTTTTCTCAATACAAGGCGGGGACAACGGCATTACACACGCGTACTGGATAGTTTACCTACTACTAAGCTACTACAAAGACAGCGTTCTATTTCACCTTCAGTGTGTGTTGGAGTTTTTGTAATGGAAATAAAAGTGCCCGTGTATTATAATGCAAATCCCCTCAGCTAGACAGTTCAATGACACACAAACTCATTGGAAAACTTAAAGGTCCAATAACCCTCAGTTTTACACCTACTTTTCACAACACTAAAATAAATTGCACACGAATATTCAACAGCTGTCTGCACAGCATCAGCAACAACAATAATATGGCTACAATGCAAGTACGTCTTACCTATTTGTAGACACCAAAGGTAGATAGAACTATCATCATAATCATCTTCATTTTCGACCTCAAATTTTAGAAAGTTCCATTGTTCTTGTGAAGAAAAAAAATCAATTTGTTTTTGCGCCAGGTTAACGCCTCCTTTGTCAACAGATGTTTGTCAGAGAGTGAACTCGAGTTACTTATTAAAGTAAACAATGATTAAGAGACAGTTAAGCTTTGATCTTGCCAGAGACTTAACCTTCAAAGGACTGTCAATCATTGTTTAACTTGTTAAACAGTTACTGTGGCAACTCATTGTGTGTAAGTGAGTAGCTGGTGCAATGAAGCATTTATTAAAGACAAACATTTTTTTTTTAAAAACTTTTTGATTTTAAATTTTTTAATGGATTGGGCGTTTTTTCTTGCTTAAAAAGAATTCTGTGGGACAGTAACATGTTTAATGATGATGAATGAATAATATGTTTAATGATCGTTGACGGCAATAGTCGTCCAAGGATCAGACATCTATTGCCATCAATGGCACTAAAACAAGCTCTAAAACCCACAAAAGTTCCTTACGTGCTTTTCTAGGGCAACTGTTTATTTTTGTTCATTAATTTTTTTTCAAACAATTATTACTTAAAAGTAGGGTTTTCCGATCATGTTTTTTTGCTCCCGATCCGATCCCGATCGTTTTAGTTTGAGTATCTGCCGATCCCGATATTTCCCGATCCGATTGCTTTTTTTGCTCCCGATTCAATTCCAATCATTCCCGATAATTTTCCCCGATCATATACATTTTGGCAATGCATTAAGAAAAAAATGAATAAAACTCGGACAAATATATACATTCAACATACAGTACATAAGTACTGTATTTGTTTATTATGACAAATCCTCAAGATGGCATTTACATTATTAACATTCTTTCTGTGAGAGGGATCCACGGATAGAAAGACTTGTGTTTTGTATATTGTGACTAAATATTGCCATCTAGTGTATTTGTTGAGCTTTCAGTAAATGATACTGTAGCCATGCCCAATTGCATGATGGGACGTGGAACCATGACTGTGCGTAGTGCTACCAATTGATAAATCTTCTCTGCGTTGGGAAATAACATAAGGTGTTAAGAAAAAGATCAATTGCTACCTTGCTTCCCCACATTGCTTCCCATGATATTTCCTATCATAGAGAAAGGGATTGTAAGGCTTTAGCCAATTAGAAAAAGGCTCCAAAGGCTGCCAAAATTCATTCCACTCATTTCACGCTGCCTTTTATCTCTCTATATAGGTAAAATGGCACCATTACAGATTGAGCGCGACAATGCGCGAGTGGGTCGTGCAGCGCATGCATTAATTGCGTTAAATATTTTCACGTGATACATTTTTTAAAGAATTAATTACCGCCGTTATCGGGATAAATTTGATAACCCTACCTTAAGCCTAAACTAAAGACTCTGGATGAGTGTAACATGTTATGTCTGTGGCGTTAAATACAATTGGAAAACGATTTAATTAAAAAATATACAGTATATATATTAAAAAAAGGCATGGCCAATATTTTTTTGCCGATTCCGATACTTTGAAAATGATGTGATCGGACACGATCGATCGGCATCCCGGACATCTCTACTTAAAAGTGTATTTAATAAACTAATGGAATGTGAATAAAAACTAAATCTAAAATAAAATGCAAATTGCGTGGGGATGCTCTGGTTTTCCTGGTCGGTAAGTTCCCGCATGTCACTTTCTGTTAATTTTGAGCCATTTCCTGTTGATTTTGGGGCATTCTCGGTCACTTTCAATTGATTTACGTTCAATTCCAAGTTACTTCTCATGATTTTTGGACACTTCTGGGGCACTTCCTTTTGATTTTGGGTCATTTCTGGATGACGTACTGTTAATTTTGTTACTTCTGGTCAATTTTGGGCATTTTCAGTTATCTTCCTGTCGATTTTTTTGACATTCTTGGTCACCTCCTGCTAATTTGGGGATACTTCTAGTTGAATTCCTATTTATTTTTTTCACTTCCTGTTAATTTTGGGACATTTTAGGTCACTTCCTATTCACATCGGGGTAACTTGTTGGTTTTGGATCACTTCCTGTTTATTTTGGGTAATTTCCTCAGGAAATAAACTCCGGGTATAGCCACCCAAATAACATTATTAAGTATTTTTTTAAAAATTTATAGTATTTAAACAAGTGCCCAAAAGGATTACAAGCTCCGGTGTCAAGTCGCCAGGCAGAAGAGAAGTCCTCACAGGCATCGTCATGGCAACACTCCATGATGTAAAGCCCGTCTCCAGGGTGACGATGTTGCGGATGATGTTACAAGGTAAAAAAAAAAAAACGGCGAAAGTCTCACCTTGTCTCGGCGGGAAAGTTACCTGGCTGTGGATGGCATCATGATGGCAGCTTTTTTGTTGTTACCGTGGCAAACGGACATCATCGAGTTTGGAAAAGTCAAAACAAGCGCAGTTTTGAATTGTTGTAATCTTTAATAATCTTCTGGATGTGTTGTGCCTTTAAAATACATCTTCAGTAAATGTTTAGGAAAAATACTGTACAAAACAACAACGTAAAGATTTATAGGTTTTATATATATATATATAAACATCTCTTGTAACCAATATATCATCTCTGTAAGCGATTGGTTTGGTCTGCCATACACAAAACGGACGCCGTCCGCCCACACCGAAAAACAAAAAAAACTTTTTCCTCCTTTTACATTCGTGGCGGCGGCGTCCGCTAGGGAGGAGGGTGGGGCTCTACCACGTGGGAAGGAGGGGAGGGGGCGCACGTATGCTACATTAGACACAAATGAAAAAAAATTAACATTGAAAAGAAAAAAAAAAAAAAGAATTAATCAGTGGAGGAAAAGGAACAAATCACGCTGGAAAAAACAACTGCCGCCGTACGGAGGGAAAAGAAGATTGTGAACTACGCTTTAGTGCACAAGTGATGAAGATGAGGAGGAAGAGGGTAATGGGTGTCGGCCAATCAGAATTGAGAGCCGGGGTGAAAACATCAATAGGTTAGAAAAACAAGTCTGAGGTCAGATGGCCTCAACGCAAAAATGAAGCCCCTTTCACACTGAACACCAAAAATGGCTCTTTTTGTACATTTAGCACTTGTACGAGTGATAAACAGTGCTGTTCTTTTTAAGTCCAGCAGGTGGCAGGAGTGTATCTTCCAACTGAGAAGATCATGTTAGATTTCATTTCCATTCAATTGAATTGAAAAGATTCAGAAGGACTGGATTTTTCGGACTATAAGTCGCCCCCTTTATTTGGGGGGTGCGACTTACATGTGAAATGATTAACACATTATTATTTCATGTTATTTTCACACTAAACCGCAAGAGGGCGCTCAAAGCCTGCATTTCAACATTGGTGGTAACTTATAAAAACAACTGAGAAGGGCTGAAGAGAATGGAAACGAAAAGAAAATCTTAATTCTGCAGATCACAAGCTGCAAGTAGTGAAATATGCAGCCGAAAACTGTAATGGAGCAGCAGCGTAACGTTTGCATACCGTACTTATTTAGCATGTTGCTCTCCGTTTTTATTTTAAATTGCCTTTCAAGATGACATGTCTGTTCTTGGTGCGACTTCTACTCAGGTACGACTAATAGTCCGAAAAATACAGTATTTAGCAGAAGATTCAGGTGAACTTTTTCTGAAAATTTCCTGAAATTTCTTCAAAGCTTCCAGATTTTTGGGGAGGGAAAATTCAGCAAAGTATTTTCAGAAACCCCTTCCCCTGAAAATGACACAAACTTCACAAAAAGTCAATAGTACTTTCCCAGAAATTCATGTGAAAGTTCCTTGTGAGGTTTCCACAATTTTTTTTTAAACTTTGCAAAGCATGTTGGGAAAAAAATGACAAACATAATTACAACAGAACGTTTTCCAGAAAATGACTTCAAATTTCCCCAAACTCCCTAGAAAATCTTTGCACAACATTTTCAAAAATCTATTTTCACGGAAACTTCTCAGAAATGGAAGAGAACCTTCCATAAAAACTTCCAGGACTTTTCTAAAGTTTATATAAACTTCTCCTTTTTTGCACCCTTACTGTTTTTCAAATGAATTAGCTGGGAATTTGTCAAACCCCCAGAATGCTTTGCTGTGCGAAAGGGGCTCGGGTGTGCGTCAGCGGAGGAGAAGGAGGAGGGCGACGGTCCTGACATACCACTGACGGCGTCGGATATCCCGCCTATTCTGACGGAATGGACGGGACGTCCTTCGCCGTCAATGGCTGCTAACTTTAAAGAATATTTCTCTCTGCGGTGGGGGCTCACAGGGGGCCGTGCCTGGCCTGGTACTTGGCCACGACGTTCTTGCAGCGTCCCAGCTCTTTGCGTAGGTCGGCTACCTCCAGACGCAAGGCGGCGTTTTCCTTCTCCAGGAAGCCGGCGCGGATGGCGATCTGGTTCTCCTTAAGCCGCCGAGCGTCTCGCGACCGCTTAGCCGCCACGTTGTTCTTTCTGCGGCGTGCCCAGTACTTGTCGTCCTGGAAGAGAAGCAACGTGAGCGCGATGATTTTGACTAATACTTATATAGATCACGTTATTAAAAAAATGTATTTATTAGTGACTTTGTAATTAACCACTTGAAGCCTGGATTTACATTTAACATATATAGTGTACATAAACAAGCAATACAGACGTATACACAAATAGTAACAAAAATAAAAATTCAGTGATCCCACGTTTTTCGCGGTTAACGGGGACCAGAACCTGCCACGATAAGTGAAAAACCACGAAGTAGCGCCCCCCCCCCCCCAACCCAAAATTTTTGTTTCTTTGTTCACTCAGACTTCGTAATTGTATTGACGGGTCACATCTGTTAGCCATAGCGCAACGCCTTCAAGTAGGGGGCTGTCCTACAGTTCGCTTCAGTTATTCGTAGTCGGTCACATGCAGCGGTCCAACGCCGGATTTAGGTCGAAAAAGTACGAAAGCTGTACCGCATACAAACATGAAGGATTGTCTCTGGAGTGATTTTTTCGAGGATTCAAGGTAATTATTATATTTTTTGTACCACGCATGCATTTTGAAACGTGGAAAAAAATCAATGGGAGAAATTAGCCGCTACACAATTGGCATTATACTTCGCAATATTTACGTAAAATAACTGCTAACTGCACGTTTTTTTGTTTTTTTTTTGCTTTTAACCAAGAATTGAGACAATTTTACGTTCATATCTATAAAGAATTCAGGGATTTAAGCATTTATTCACAAGAATTTTCAACGGAAAAAGCTATTTGTTTACATATGGCGGCCGCCAATTTCCTTACTGACTAGCCTCATAGTTCATCATATTTACGTAAAATAACAGCTAACTGCCCGTTTTTTTTTTCTTTTAACCAAGAATCAAGAATCTTTTACATCCATATCTATAAGGAATTCTAAGGAATTCAGGGATTTAAGTATTTATTCCCAAATATTTTTATCGGAAAAAGCTTATTGTTTACATATGGCGGCCGCCAATTTCCTTCCTGACTAGCCTCATAGTTCGCAATATTTACGTAAAATAACTGCTAACTGCACATTTTTTTTCTTTTAACCAAGAATCAATAATCTTTTACATCCATATCTATAAGGAATTCTAAGGAATTCAGGGATTTAAGTATTTATTCCCAAATATTTTCATCGGAAAAAGCTTATTGTTTACATATGGCGGCCGCCAATTTCCTTCCTGACTAGCCTCATAGTTCGCAATATTTACGTAAAATAACTGCTAACTGCACATTTTTTTTCTTTTAACCAAGAATCAATAATCTTTTACATCCATATCTATAAGGAATTCTAAGGAATTCAGGGATTTAAGTATTTATTCCCAAATATTTTCATCGGAAAAAGCTTATTGTTTACATATGGCGGCCGCCAATTTCCTTCCTGACTAGCCTCATAGTTCGCAATATTTACGTAAAATAACTGCTAACTGCACATTTTTTTCCTTTTAACCAAGAATCAATAATCTTTTACATCCATATCTATAAGGAATTCTAAGGAATTCAGGGATTCAAGTATTTATTCCCAAATATTTTCATCGGAAAAAGCTTGTTTACATATGGCAGCCGCCAATTTCCTTCCTGACTAGCCTCATAGTTCGCAATATTTACGTCAAATAAATGCTACCTGCATGGTTTTGTTGTTGTTGTTGTTGCTTTTAACCAAGAATCGACACTGTTTTACGTAAGAATTCAGGGATGTAAGCATTAAGAATTTTCAACGAAAAAAGCTCTTTGTGTTTTCACTCGGTCAGCTTTGACGGAGATAGGCCCCTTATGAATCGTCCCCACGCCCTGTGTCCCGTCAATACATCACAGAGTCTATGGTTCACTGTATTTATTCAGATTTGGATGTTTAATTGGGAGAGACCCCAAGGGGGGGACCCCCAACCTTTATGTATATACTGTATACTATATATTTTAATAAATGTTTTTTAAGCACTTCTAACGTAATAATTATCCTAAGGTTTGTTACTGTCCCACAGAATTATTATTAAACAAGAACAAAGTGCAAAAAATGCTTGTCTTTATTAAATGCTTCATTGAGTGAGTCCACTCAAATCAGCTCAAGCTGCTCACTTACACACAATGAGTTGCCACAGCAATTGTTTAACAAGTTAAACGATGATTGACGCATGCGGCGCTTTGGAGTTTCGGCCAACAGGCATCTCTGGCAGGATAAACCTTAACGTCTGTCAATCATCTTTAACGTAAACAAGCAACTCAGTCCACTGTCTGACCAAGAAAAGGAGCAGGAAGGAGAATGAGACTATGTGATCGGATCAGGACAGCTCATCTGTATTTATTTAGTTATTTTTTTAACTGGGGAAAAAAAAATCCGTAATGGACATTTTTCATATATTTTAGAACACCTCTAAGAATAAAAAATATTATTTTACAAATATATCTAAGAACAAATTTCCATCTTGAATTTTATTTCTTGTTAGATTATTGGACTACAACAGAGGAATGAGGGTTAAAAAGAAACAAAAATAAGACTACGAGAATAAAGTTATAATATTACGAGAAAAAAAGTCAGTATTAAGACTTTAATCTCGTAACATACAGCGGCATGAAAAAGTATCTGAACCTTTTGGAATTTCTCACATTTCTAAATAAACTCACCATCAAATGGGATCTGATCTTTGTCAAAATCACACAGATAAAAAAAAAAAGTGTCCAAAAGTGTCCGCTTTAACTAAAACCACCCAAACATTTATAGGTTTTCAAATATAATAATAACTAAGTGAACTATCATTAATATTTTGTGGCGCACCTTTGGCAACAATAACTTCAACCACACGCTTCCTGGAGCTGCAGATCAGTCTGGCACATCTATCATGACTAATCTTGGCCCATTCTTCTCTACAAAACTGCTGTAGTTCAGTCAGATTCCTGAATCATTGTCTTGTTGCGGCATCCATCCTCTTTTTAGCTTCAACTGTCTGACAGAGGGCCTCAGGTTTTCCTGCAAAACATCCTGATAAACTTTTGAATTCATTCTTTCACTAATGATTGCAAGTTGTCCAGGCCCTGAGGTAGCAAAACATCCCCAAATCATGGTGCTCCCTCCACCATGCTTCATGGTGGGGATGAGGTGTTGATGTTGGTGAGCAGTTCCATTTTTTCCTCCACACATGACGTTGTGTGTTACTCCCAATTCAACTTTGGTTTCATCAGTCCACAAAATATTTTGCCAAAACTTCTGCGGCATGTCCAAGTGCCTTTTTGTGATCATTAAACGAGCAACAATTATTTTTTTTTTAGACAGCAGTGGATTCCTCCATGAAGTCCTCACATGAACACCATTCTTGGCCAAAGTTTATTGGCCTGTGCCAGTGATTTCTGTAAGTCATTAGCAGACACTCTAGGGTTCTTTTTTACCTCTCTGAGTATTCTGCGCTGAACTCTTGGCGTCATCTTTGCTGGACGGCCATTCCTTAGGAGAGAAGCAACAGTGCCAAACTCTCTCCATTTGTAGACAACTTCTCTGACTGTCGATTGATGAACATCCAGACTTTTAGAGATGGTTTTGTATCCTTTCCCAGTTTTATACAAATCAACAATCCTTGATCGCAGGTCTTCAGAAAGCTGTTTTGACCGAGCAATGATGCAGATCAGACAATGCTCCTCATCAAGACATTTCTTACCAGGTGTGTGTTTTATAGTGGGCTTTAAACTTTAAGCTTTAAACCACTCATCAGTGATTGACCTGACTTAAATTGTTTGGTAAAAATTGCTTCAATTGCTCTTTAAGTCTCCATAGACAGAAAGTTCGCTTAGTTATTTTCCCTCCTTCTGTCATTGTTTGCATTCTATCCTCATTAAAATATGAAAACCTATAAATATTTGGATGGTTTTAGTTAAAGCAGACACTGCATTTTCATCTGTATAAATCTGACAAGGATCAGATCACATTTGATGGTGATTTTATGCAGAAATGTGAGAAATTCCAAAAGGTTCAGATACTTTTTCATACCACTGAATATATATATATATATATATATATGAATACACATAAATTTGTATAAAAGAAGATAACTGAGAAGCACGGCACAAGGCTGAACTATTTAGCTGTAAATGTGCGGTAGAAGCAAAAAAGTTGGAATTTGAATATTAGTGATCAAACCGTGTCTTTGGTTTCCAAAGTAAAATTAAATGTTTACAGATATTCTGTTTAGAATTATTACAAAGTATACATATAAAAAAAAACGTAAAAAAAAAAAAAAATCGTTTTTACCTTTTTTTGGGGGAAAATATTCCCAATAAATTAATAAAGAAAAACTAAATAAATACAAAGAGAATTTTTCCTTTTTTTCCCCTTTAAATTTAAAAAGCAATGCAAAAACATTTTTTAAATGAATATTTTGAGATGTTTGACTATCGTCTGAAAATGGGGAAAACATCACCTTGAGGTCATCTGGTATAAAGACCTTCCGGGCCTTTTTAATCATGGGTTGCGGCTTGAGCTCCTCGGGCGAGAACTTGTGCTTGCGCGGGTCGAAAACAGCCTGGCCGGGAACGCTGGACAGCGCCAGGTCGGCTGGGTCGGGCTCGTAGCTTAGCGCCACCTGGATGGACTCTGGGTCGATGGGGCTGGGCGTGTCGCGTGACGATGCCGATGTCACCGCCGGGCCTGCGCAAACACACGCGGGGTCAACCGGCGCTCTCGCCTCTCGTTTTTTTGTTTCACACACGTATTGTATACCCATTTTCTATAGAAGGCGAGGTTACTGTATGTATTGGGTTCCGTATGTCTGTATCGGTTTTCCTGTATGTTGGTGTTCATGATAACTCAAGAAAAAAATAAAGGGATAATTATCAAGCATACAGGATATGTTAGTTAGCCGATTGAAGAGTTGATTAAATCTGGGGGTGATGAGGTCGAAGGTCAGAAAAAGAATTCTAAGATAAATTGATCAGAGATTTGCCAATTTAGGAGCGTGATGATATGATGAGAAGAGGGTCAAAGGTCAGAAATATGTTGATGAAGTCTGCGATCAGTTTTTTTTTTTTTTTTTTTTTTAAATTACACAGCTTTTAATTGTGAATTAAAAAAAACATTTACTCTCTTCTCTAATCCTTTCTATTTCTTCATTTCTTTCTTCCAAGTTTTTTTGTCTTATGGCTGTCAGCACTTAGCAAATCTTTGCTGCTTGCTAAAACCAAACTGCGTCATTGAAGTTTCTCCGCCTCCATCTTGACGTCCTCATTAGCACGCAGGCTAACGACATTTTTTTTAAATCTGGTTACGTGATCACATCAGCTAGCTTGCTAGCCGGCAGGGTGCCGCTAGCGATAAGCTTCCGCATACACGCGGCCGAACTTTGAACCTCGACGTACGGGGTCAAACTTCGGAGCTGAGCGCGGCTTAGCCTGAGTGCGACTGAGCGCGTCGGCATCTTACAAAAGAACAAGCCCTCTGCATTGTGTTTTTATTTTGAAATACCAGGTGTGTCTTAATATTCTGTCAACATTCTATTGTATCTTTTCTGATGTCACGTCTCAACTGACGATGACAGATGAGTGAGTTCCTCCTAATCCAAACGGATTGGACGCCCATCGCTGTCAATGGCAGCTCATGATTTAAACACAATACTTGTTGTTTTGGAGTGAGGCAAACAAGTGGGAACAAGCGTGCATGTGACCCACGCACACTTAGGTCCACGTGAGTTGGGACAAGCGGTGGCGGGCAAGGGAGAGAGCGAAAGAGGGAGGGGCCGCTGCATGAGAGCCTGAAAGAAAGGAGGCGGAGCCGCCAGCGCCAGCACATGTCGTCCGCATGTGTGGCTCACATGGACACGCACGCCACATGGATGGTGCACGCGCGCACACGGCAACGTTTCACGCAGCTCCGCTGTCAAAACAACATGCTGTTCCCGACGCTTCCTGCCACACCGTGTGTTGCCACATTGCTTCGACGGAGGTATATTGACTGGTTGCCAGTCAATTGTGGCAGATGTAGACTGGTCATCATGGGGAAGGACCAGGAGCGCAAAAATTAAAAATGACAAATATCTGATTAAATAAATCATTCCATGTATTTTTTATTTTAATCTTTTTTTTTTCCTTCCATTTGCAGTTAAATATTTAAAAAATGTTGAAATAATTATTTCAATGTTTAATTCTTACATTTGTTTTTACATAATTATTTCAATTTTGTAGTTATTTAGGTTTTCATAATTTTGATTTTTAATCATTAATTTTGATGTTTAAATATTGATTACTTAATTTTTCTTTATTATTTAAATGAAGTGTATTTTTTTCTCCCCATAAGTTTTTTTAAAGTTTTTTACTATTCATTTAAAAAAAAATTTTATTTGTTTTTTGTGTTTATTTGATTGTGATTTATTTTTTAAAAATTTTTATATTTGGTTTCTATTAAATTTACTTTGATTTTCATTCATTTATTTGACATTAATTTCAAGATTTAATACATGTTTTTTTAAAAATGTTTTTTTTTTTTAAAATTTGTAAAATAACTCACACAGGATCTATCCCGAAACACACAAAAGAGCAATTCCACTTTTATTTTGAAACACTACATTTGTACTTTTATAGGCTGCCCTAACTGCTTTACCCACAATGCTTTGCGTCCGATAACACACTTTTTTTTTGACAATGCAGGAAACGCATTTTAGCGAATACTTTAATTCTCATTTGACATCCCAGTTTTTTTTCCTTCAGCTGGAAATGAAATTTGTCAAGTCCGTCTTTTGGAAATGATCAAAATGCGTTTTAGAAACCAGATCATTATGTAACTTCAGCGCCTCGGTTGCCACGGCAACACCAATAATGACTCAAATTTTTCTTGTGAATTAATTTGTCAGTTCATTTGACTGATTATGTAAAATGTGTTAGTGTGTGTCAATGTCTCTACTGCTAATGGACTGGACATCCATTGGCATTGATGGCTGATCAAGCAAAGGTGCAAAAGCAAAGGTGACAAACGACCTCGACTCAGCTCCAAAGTTCAAGCTGTCAATTAAAAACACACCCATGCAATCATATGATAAACCTCTCACACATGTGCGACCAATCACCTCACGCTTACCTGTAGCGTTGGGGCTGCGCAAACACGTCTGCATGCTGGCGTGCACCGAAGTGGCGGCGCGACTGCTCAGGTCCACCACTGATGGGGCGGCCGGGGCCTGGGGGGCCTGTGGGGCTTGGGGGGGCGGCGGCGGTGGGGCCGCTTGCCGCTGGTCGCTCTGCGCCGTGTTGGCAGGAATGCCGTTCTCGGACAAGAACTCCTCCAGATCCATGTACTCCAGTTGAAAGTTGTCGCCATCGTAGGGCAGTGTCTTGTCCCACAGTGTGGGCCCGAGGAAGGCCGACTGTGGCGGGTTGGCCGCTCCGCTCTCATCCTCCAATTTCTTCTCCTTGTCCTTCTCTTTACCAAAACCTGCCGCAAGGAAAACGGGAATTTTGAGTTGAAAATTCAAAGAAAAGGAAACAAAAAAAGCCCCATCAATACTAAATTTGGCGGACCAATGGTCCAAATACAACAAGAAGTCCACCACTCTGGTTTAAAACATGCCATTTTCACTTATTGGTGGCTGCAACTTTTAAAAAAAGCCCCTGCCTCTAGCTCAAACGATCAAAATCAAAATTGGTGTATGTATCTATCATGAACAGATGCACCAAAAAGCCTCATGGACCTATGCCCTAATTTAAACAGGAGATCCACCATTGTAGCTTGAACTGTGCACTTTGCACTCATACGGGTTATCTTGGCCAAAAACTAACTAAATAAAGAAAACAACTTTACCCATGTGGTTTGACCTGTTAATACCAAAATGAGAGGTCAAAATGGACGTAACCAAAACGCACCAAAAATTCTATAGGACCCCGCTCCAAATTAAGGGTGTGACAAATTATCGAAATGGTGATATATTGTGATACTTTGTATCCTAAAAGGTTATAGATATGCTCCTGCCTAGAATCGAGATATCGTTTTAAAAAGGTGTTAATGTCTAAAAAAAATAAAATAAAAATGAACCAACAAGTTGCTACCAAAATCTTCCACCATTATAGTGTCTCAGCTAACTCTTAAGGCTGCATTGACGGTGCTCGACGCCCAATCCATTTAGTCTGGGAACGTTCGTTGTTTCAAAACCAGAGCATTCATAGTCATTCTGTCCAATTTTCAGGGCATTTACAGGCCACTTGCTGTTCATTTTAGGGTATTTACAGGTGATTTTCTGTAGAGTTTGAGTCCCTACCTATTCATTTGGGTAATTCCCAGGTCACTTCTTGTTCTGTAACTCAAAATAAACAAGAAGAGACCCATAAAATACCCCCAAATCAACAGGAAGCGACTGAAAATCAACAGGTAAATGACCTTAAATGGCCCAAAATTACCTCATTGCCTGGCATTAGCTGCCACTACCAGCCATAGACGTTCAATCTTTCGTTCATTCGCTGCCATCCCTCCCACTTCAAACGGATTGGACGTCTACTAGTGATAAACTCATCCCAATTTACAGCAGAAGCTTCTTTTTCTGTTTATTAGTTGTTTGAAGAATATCCTATAATGATTTCCTGACCAATGTATCGATAATCGTTGTATCGTCATACCATCGTTATCGTAAGCTTTGTATCGCAAATCGTATTGTATTGTAAGGTACCAAGAGTTTCCCACTCCTACTCCAAATACAGCAGGAAGTCCACCCCTCTGGTTTAGAACATGCTATTTGCACTTATTGGTGGCCTCTGGGCCACAAAAAAAAAACTTTAAAAAAAAAAAAAAAAAAAAAAAAATCCAGTCCCAGCCACTGGTTCAACAAATAATCAAAATTGGTGGACATATCTATCATGAACGGACACATTAAAAAGGCTGATGGACCTATCCCCCAATTTACACATTGTAGGTTTAACTTTGCCATTTGCATTTACTTGGGGCATCTTGGCCAAAAACTACACAAAAAACAAAAAACAAAACAAAACAAAACAAACAAAAAAAAAAAACATTAGCCCCAACCACTGGTTTGACCAATCAATACCAAAATTGGTGGAAACATCCATCTTGACCTGACTCACCAAAAAGTCTATAGGACCAAGCTTGAACTACATATAATATACTCTCAGCCAAAAAATAACTTTAAAAATCCAGCCCCTGCCACTGGTTTGACCCAAAAACACCAAAATTGGTGGACATATCGATCACGACAAGATGCACCAAGATGTCTAAGGAACTTTGCCCCAGTTTGAACAGGATGCCATATATTTGAAGTGGACAGTTTTCCCTCCTTAGTGATCTCGGGGCGAAAAACAAGCAAAAAACAAAAACACAAAAACTACAACCTGTGTCATTGGTTGAACCAACTAAAAACTAAAATTGGTTGACATGTCCATTATGACCAGACACACCAAAATTGCTCTAGGACCTCTGCCCCAAATTCAACAGGAAGTCCGCCACTCCGGTTTAAAATGTACCAAATCCACTCATTGGTGGCCTCTGGGCCAACATTAACTAAAACAAAATTTAGCCGTGACTAGGGTTGTTCTGATCATGTTTTTTTTGCTCCCGATCCGATCCCGATCGTTTTAGTTTGAGTATCTGCCGATCCCGATATTTCCCGATCCGATTGTTTTTTTTTTTTGCTCCCGATTCAATTCCAATCATTCCCGATAATTTTTCCCGATCATATACATTTTGGCAATGCATTAAGAAAAAAAATGAATAAAACTCGGACGAATATGTACATTCAACATACCGTACAAAAGTACTGTATTTGTTTATTATGACAATAAATCCTCAAGATGGCATTTACATTTTTAACATTCTTTCTGTGAGAGGGATCCACGGATAGAAAGACTTGTGACTTTGTATATTGTGACTAAATATTGCTATCTAGTGTATTTGTTGAGCTTTCAGTAAATGATACTGTAGCCATGCCCAAATGCATGATGGGAAGTGGAACCATGACTGTGCGTAGTGCTACCAATTGATATATCTTCTCTGCGTTGGGAAATAACATAAGTTGTTAAGAAAAAGATCAATTGCTACCTTGCTTCCCCACATTGCTTCCCATGATATTTTTAATCGTAGGGAGAGGGATTGTAAGGCTTTAGCCAATTAAAAAAAGGCTCCAAACGCTGCCAAAATTCACTCTACTCATTTTACGCTGCCCTTAATCTCTCTATATAGGTAAAACGGTGCCACTACGGATTGAGCGCGACAATGCGTGAGTGGGTCGTGCAGCGCATGTATTAATTGCGTTAGATATTTTAACGTGATACATTTAAAAAAAAATAATTACCGACGTTATCGGGATAAAAAAAAGGCATGGCCGATATTTTTTTGCCAATTCCGATATTTTGAAACTGACGTGATCGGACCCGATCGATCGGCATCATCGATCGGGACATCTCTAGCCGTTACCACTTATTTGACCAATCAAACAAAACACAGTGAACGTGTCCATCATGACCACAGAAAGTCTCGCGGATCTTTACCCCATATTCAACGAGAAGTTACCGTATTTTTCGAACTACAAGTCGCACCAGCCATAAAATGCCCAACGAAGAGAAAAAGAACAAATATAGGTCGCACCGGAGTGTAAGTCGCATTTTTGGGGGAAATTTACTTGATAAAATCCAACACATACAACAGATATGTCATCTTGATAGGCAATTTAATATAAAAATACAATAGAGAACAACATGCTGAATAAGTGTACAATGTACAGTGCATGAACAACGAAATGCGAATATATGGTCCTCACCAGGACGCTACGGCTCGGTCTTGGCTATATAGCGAGCTCAACTCCCAAATGACGATGCTGGACGTCCGTATAATTTACTGAATCAATTTAGTCCTCGATACCAAACAGGTTCGCATCAACGTAAAAAAAAAAAAAAAGATATTAGGTGCTATTACAGCAATGACACAAACGATTAGCATGCGTTCGCTAGCATTAGCACATCGTTCAAACAACCACACAACTGGCTCTAAGTGTCCGATCGCGGGTGGAAAACACACAACAATGACAGAAAAGATGATACACACAGGCGTTGCCTCTGTAGAGATATTTTACAAGCATAAACAATGCACGTAGGTTCGCAGCCGTGTCGCTCTCTTGCCCACTCGCTCAGAGACGCTGCGTAGCTGTCCGTCTTCTTCTGCTGTGTGAGCGCTCTTCTTTGCTTAAACAAGCGCGAGTGCGCCCCCACGTGGGCATGAAAGCGCCACAAACTAAAAGCATGCATTTCAATATAAAAGTCAATAATACAATTGAACACACATTGCCAAAGACAGACCGCGAACGTGGCCATAGCTATTAAGAGTTATTCAGATAACTATAGCATAAAGAACATGCTAACAAGTTTCCCAAGCCATCAGTGTCACTCCAAAACACCAAAATAACATGTGAAATGATATCATAAAGTGTTAATAATTTCACACATAAGTCGCTACTGAGTATAAGTCCCACCCCCAGCCAAACTATGAAAAAAACTGCGACTTATATTCCGAAAAATACGGTACTTTGCAATAGTGACATTAAAATTTTGTTGTCATTGATCTGTCCGAAAGGAAACATTGCACTTTTCCACCGAGAAGAAGAATGTTGTTGAATGTGTAGCTCATAGGACCTTTGAACAGAGGATTGAAGGATTACTCACCAGTTTTTCACATTCAACGAAGGCCTCCATTTTAGCCAATCACATTTAAGAATTCCGTTTCAGGCTTTACAGAAAGGACAACTATTTTTGCACTTAACAATTGTTGAACTTAACAATTGGGGAGGCGTTTGAACACCCCGTGCCAGTCAAAGGGTGGAAATTCCCGCCGCAGACCGACCGACTGCCAATTTTATTTCGTGAATTACGAGAAAACGCGGACAGGTTGGACGAGTTTATTTTTAGGATCGGCACTTGACTTTTGACAAGCATCTGTGTGGCTCTTGTAGGAATTTTAATTCATCGTTGCATTAAGATAAACCATAATATGGTGTCGTTTAAATAATAAAACTTGACCAATTATCGCAAAGTGGTGTGAAAAAAATATGGAAATGTATTAAAGTTTTAATTTAATTTTTGTTGGATCATTTTTATAGTTTTATTCGCCAATTATGCTTCAAGGATATTTAACTTGTTATAACAAACCATAATTTAAAATGTGACGAATCTGTCGATTATTTACGAAAGTGCAAAAAATGCAAATGGATCGATACGATTTAGCGTTTCAACACTTAATTGATATTTATCTAGTCAGTCAACAACTATTTTAACAACTGCGTAAACAGTTTACACTTCATGAAGATGACGCGGATGAAATTTAGGATTTTTTTTTTTTTTTTTTATTACTGTGTGAATTTATTAGAAAACTTTTTCATTGCTGTTTTTTGAGTGCACCTACCTGCTGATGTACACGACTTCAACGAACAACAGGGCGTAATATGGGTGTAACTCCTTACAAAAGTCGACTTCACGATTTTCTGCCTATATATTAGCTTTTCCCCCCAAACCCTCCAGCCATCGTTTTTCCAAAAAGCCAACAATTCACAAACAAGTCAGGATGAGGTCAATCAGAATCACACTGACGCTGCTCAACGTTGCCAAGAAATCATCATGTGATTTTTTACCCAACATATTTGAACATTATCTGTAAAGAATTGTTTCTGAAACTGCAAAAAAAAAAAGAAAAACAAAATGTTTCAAAGCTCATTGTTGTTCGACGAAATCCCATAATGATAAAACAATTCAAAGAAAGGGTTCAACTGTTTTGAATCATTTTGACTTTTATGGAAGCAAAGTGGAAAATTTATTCAAACCAAAAAAGTGTCGGCGGCAACTCCTCGTCAGTGTATTTAGGATATTTAATATTCTAAATGAATCTGTCTAAAATTTCTACACAAACCACAAACAGAAAATTGAAACAGCGACCTGACCTTTAAGCCACAGCGTCATTCCAACTTTGTAGAAGCATGAAAAACAAACGGGTTTTATTTTGTATGTTTTCTAATAATATTTAAGTTTTTTCCCTTGAGGATTAGCGTCAAATTTGCCCTCTACAGGTGACACGAGGAATCAACGTAATCGTAACTAAAACGAGTTTAAAATGTCAGGACGACGATCTACCGCACTAAAAAATGTGCCTACACACCCAAAACCGTAATAAAACGCGAATTATAATCACTTAAATGTCCAAATATTTAGCAAAAAATGATGTCATTTTGGTCCAAGTCAACCATCTTCTTGTTTTGCTTATCTCTGCACCGCCCGGAACCAATGTAAAGCATTAGCAGTCTATTTTCCTCCATCCAAGATGGGGATATTTATCAAGAGGCATCACGCGTTTGCACTTTTAAGGAGAGCTGTCAAACCAACACGCAAAAATGGGCGGCTTTACGAGCAAAGGTGAAAATGAAATGCAAATACCTTCGTCGTGGTGGAAAGGCAATTTGAGCGGGTTCTCCAGCAGCGACTTTAGCACGCCGTGCGTCGGCGGCAGGAAAGCTGCGTTGACGGGAAGAGGTCTGGCCATTTTCTCCATTCGTCGTCGACGGCAAGCGGAGAACAAAGTTCGCAGAGACGTCGAAATCCCGCAGCTGCGGCCCGGGGGAGGGACTCGCGGAGGCTGGAAACGGGGGTCGCCGAGGCTCAGGCGGCTTGGGCTGTCGTCGAGGCTGGCTGGCGGTCGGCGGACTGGAGGCGGAGGGCGGAGGCAGCTCGGCTTTGACGGAGGTACAGACGCTCCCGCCCTCCCAGCACCGCTCAGACCTTCACGACGACGTCCATGTGCGGAAAGCCAGCCGGGTGACGTCACGGCGCAGAGGGGCGTGGCTAAAGCCAGCCGAGTCGGCGACGCCTTCGGTGGACGTCGGGAAAACACGAATACGTTGCGTTCATGCATCATCGGAACGCATAAAAACGCGTATTTCACGTTTCAACATGGTAAATTTCATCTTTTAACATCATACATTTCATATTTTAATGCGATGAATATGGTGACATTTATTAAAGTGTCGAATTTATCACGTAAAAATCTGATCATGATGACATCGTCGCATTTTTATATACACGTCAACATGGGTTTCACATTATAATATACAGTGATCCCTCGTTCATCGTGGTTAATGGGGACCAGAACTCGCTGTGATAAGTGAAAAACCGTGAAGTAGCGCCCCCCCCCATTGTATTTATTTATTTTTTGTGTGTGTTCAATGTATTTATTCAGATTTAGCATTGGAGAGAGATACATACAAAACATGTTTTTCTTGCCCCCCCCAAAGTATAATAATAATAATAATTAAAAAAAAAAAACATTATAGGCCCCACCCCACCCCTGGGTTGTCACGACAACATACGCAATACTTTGAACGCTTTGCAAGCAATGACCGTGTAAATTTTCAAATTGAGATGGACAGTTAAATCTAACGGACCGTAATTTGATGTGACACATTATAAACAAACAATTTCCATCTATTGTCCCATATAGGCTACAATACAATACAACTGAGAGTGCTATGCCGGCCAAGCAAAAAAAAAACAACAACAAAAAACAGTATAACTAAACATCCTGTGCCTGCCCCCTCCATATCCCTGGTGTTATCGAGCCCTCAAACAGTAATGCGCCTAGATTTTTTTGACAGCAAAGTCATTTATAACATCAGTGAAATCCATTTTTGAGCAAGCTCACGCTCAATGGAGAGCATGGCTGGGTTGTTAAGCCTGCCCTGTGATATGGTGGAGCGTAGGTAGTTTTTTTATTATTTTCATTTTACTGAAGGCTCGCTCTCCTCCAGCTACAGTCACTGGCAAAGACAAAATGCGTAGCAGTGTGCAGAGATCAAAGAAAAATCCAGCTGCCGGACCAGAGTCTCTTCAGCCTCGCGCACCTGCTCCCCACAAACTAATATATATTCCTCATTCCCCATCACCTTCTCTCTCCTCGGCTCAACACGAGCAGCATGTCTTGTCATATCCTGCAGCTCAATAGGCTACAAGCGGCCGGTGACAGACTCGAATCGGACTTTGGTCACGGCGATCGCGAATGTAAACGTTCAGTGTTCGCGGCTGTTGTTCACCTACCGACATCACCCTCCACAGCCAACTCTAGCCCTAATTCTCTGGCTTCTTGTCCCCCTTTTAAAAACTTCATCATTTTTTCTCGTTCACCTCTATGATTTTCATCTCGTTTTCATTTTTCTTTTCTTTTCTATGCACCCGATTTATGATGACTTGCCATGTTTAGAGTTTATAACAATGGGAACGTACGTATTGTAGCCTTGAGTGTGCAAGAGCGGCGTCAAACCATTCCCTGCTAAGACATGGGGGGAGGGGGTGCAAAAAAAGGAAGAAATATGTATTTGGAATATTTAATATGTTAAAGTTTTTAAGTATACAGTGGGGAGAACAAGTATTTGATACACTGCCAATGGGTTTGGCAGTTCTCCCCACTGTATATCTAGTAGAACATAATATTTAATCAGACAATGATACAAATAAAAAAGAAATATGTGAATGTAAAGAAATACATTAAGGGTCATTCAGGGGCCCCTATGGTCTTGAGGCCCGGGACAACATACCCTGTTGTCCCCCCCCGTCGACGGGCTTTTGTCTATATATATATATAGACAGTATTTTAACAAATAGTTTTTAAGCACTTCAAATGTAATACAGTAATTATAAGTTTTAATCATGTTACTGTCCCACCAAATTGTTTTTAACCCTTTAAGGTCTGGGCCTATTTTGTCTGATTTTGCATGCCTTTGAAGTTGCCTTTATATTTCAAAGAAAGAATTGTTTACGATGGCCTGGTTTGGTCCCCTTTTTTTGTGACACCATGAACTTCATGTCCAAACTGTTGTTTCCTTCACAGACCAACTTTAAATCATCATTTTGGGCCCAAAAAGACCAAAAATTCCAAAACCTTTTTTTCAAAATTTTTAATATTGATGTCCAATTGACAACCAAACATGCGTAACGAACCGTTTTGAAACTTTGTAATATTTATTCAACATGTTAGGATGAACATTCAACCAAAAAAATTTAGAATAAATAGTCTTATATTTGACAATTCAACATAAACAACAGGTATAGCCATAGGCGTTTTTTGCCTTTATACATGCTCTAGTCAAAACAGGTTATATACAGCAGACCAAACAGTGAAGAACAGTGAAAAAATATATACCATCTAACACAAAAAGTGTTCAGAGGCTATCTCTTTATGAGTTTAGGTATTGCGGCCCATCACCTGATGAAAACTATGTACACACACTCAAGCTTCTTGACCACACATTTATATACACAAATTGAGAAGACTGATTGTGGGGGAAAAAAATATAACATTGGGAAAAAAAGTATTTTCAAAAATATTTACAATAAACAAGTTAAAATTTTTTCAGGCATGCCACTCCGAAAAGCAGTTTCGTCCTGGAATTAGACACAGGGCTACATCACATAGCCCACACTTCCATGGGGTGTCGGTCCTCTTTCCACCCTTCCATTTTCATTTCACTTTGCTTTCATTGTCACTATAAATGTACATGAAAAAAGTCAGTATTTATGAAAATAATAAAGTATAAAATAAAAATATATACAGCAATAAATAATAATGGAAATCTATATGTATGACAATAGAATGAATACCATAGCTGAATATGTGCTACATCCCTAAACTTCATATAGAAAGAAGAACACCACAAATTATAAATTCCTGCCTGGGATACACACAGTGCACGTACGACTTTGATCTGATATGCACATTTTATTATTATATACACAAACACACACTTATATTGCATCAAAATTAACTTTGTCTTGCAATATCAAAAGAAACTTTCAAAAGAAACTTTTTCAGCATAAAAAAAAAAAAAAAAGGGAGTTGGCTTACCTCTGCTTGTCGATGGCGTCACCCACGTGTTCAAATCCGTCACTATCTTCACTCGAGGACTCTTCCGAAGAAGACGATGATGACGAATTTGGACCATCCTCTTCCTCAAGTTGATCAATAAGCACAATTGCTTGCGCTAAATTTAGCTTTCCGTTCTCAAAGTCACACAAAGGCGCTGCTCGATCCAAATGACAGTCGCTCGCCACCTCGCTGCTTCAGAACACTCCTCCCTCTCGTTCGGTGGAACCTTGCACGGCAGTTATATTTATAAAAAAAACGCATTTTGTGCTTCCACTGTGACTTCAAAAGGGTTCGTTTGATTTGTGTTTTTTTCATGGAGCTTCCCTTTTGAAAAAGGACTAGAAATGATGGAAATATAGACATAAACAAATGATCCATGCAGTGTTTTAATGTTTTTTTGAGAGGACAATAAAACTATAAAACTTAAATGACAATATCTCACGTTTTAGTTGGTCGATTGACTTCAAATAATACCGAGAGTAAACCGCAACTTCCGCACTTTAAAACGAGACCAACCAACGGCATGTGGGTGATGTAATTAAAACGTGAGGGCGCTTCAAAGACGACGTGCGCTGAGGACGCGCCGGCACGTCCTTCGACTCTCAAGGGTTAAACAAGAACAACGTAGAAAAATGCTTTTCTTGATTAAATGATTCACTGAGTAAGTCCACTCAAATCCGCTCAAAATACTCACTTACAAACTATGAGTTGCCACAACAACTGTTTAACAAGTTAAACGATTATTGACGTTTTGAGGGTTTGGCTTCATAGCATCTCTGGCAAGATCAAACCTTAACGTCTGTCAATCATCGTCAACTTTAAAAAGGAACTCCATCCTGACCAAGAAAAGCAGCAAGAGGGAGAATGAAAGACTTCATGATTGGATCGGGACAGCTCTATAAAATACTGTATTTATTTATTTATTTTTTCATTTAAAAAAATCTGCGATGGACTGAGGTTGCAAAGTTTGAAGCGCAAAATAGCGAGGGATCCCCGTAATACCTTTTCACATGTTTGGTTTGAAAGGGAGGAATAGATATCACGAGTTAACATTTTAGATTTATTCTATAATTTATATTTGAATACGTTGAATTCTTTTGTTAAAACGTGAACATTTCATTATTGAATAGTGAAACTGGACATATACCTTGAAATTTTTCATCATGTTATTAATCATTTAAATGTTACATTTACTATTGTATTGAAAAGTGATCGCTGTGATGTTTAAGTGCCATTGACAGCGATCATTGCTGTCAGCCCTCCCAGTCCAAATGCACTGGACGTCCATTGCCGTAAATGGCAGCCAATAAGTTATGTGCACTTTTGTTGTAATACTGTGCATAATTTTCAACATTTTAAGACCCACGAGTAATGTTGATGTTACGTAACACGTGTCAATTGCGCCCACTTATTTTTCCCGCAACTGATCCCGAGTGGAAAAGCCACAACAGGAGGCGCCATTCACAGCTGGGACCTCGTGATGGGCTGCCAGAGATCCAATCTTCATCAAAGGAAAGGCCTCCCTCAAGGCTTCCAATTGTTGTCATTTGAAATTCAGATGGAAAAATAAACAGTGACCAGCGGTCGCCCGCTGACAAATTGCCGCGCTTCCTGTTTCTCATTTTGCAGTTTTGATTTTTCTCGTACAAATGTAACATCACGACAGGTTCGATCAGATGAACACGGCAAGTTGAACATCTGCTCTAAAAATCAAAGCTGATTTTTTCAACCTAACCTGACTAAAAACCCTAACCTAAACCTAACCTATTGAAGACCTAAACCTAATTCTGATTTAAACCCCTGGTTTGAAGACTTAAACCTAACTTGAAACCCTAACTCCAATTTGAAAACTCATTTTCAAGTTCCCTAACCCCAGTTTAAAAAACTAATTTGAAACCTTAACCCAGCCTGAACCCCTAATTCAAAAACGTAACCCTAATTTGAAAACTAAGGGAACTTTCACACTAGACCAATAGGATCAGGGTCCAGTTGGAGAGCTACCTTGTAGCAACACTTGCAAATGAGTTGTTGAAAAAGTTCAGCATTCACACTGTGCCAACCAAACTTTCCAAACAGCAACACTTGGACGTAAGGCGCACTCATTGATTAGACAAATAGAAAAGGATGTGTCATTTTTGTGGACTGTTTTGTGCAGCAGATGTTTGTACTGTATGAACGTATGTTAAAAAAATAAAAAAATGCATCAGGGAAAATTAAACCATGAAAGGGAACCACGTGGGACCCCAAGTCACACAGGCGTGCAATCGCTTTCACTTTTGTGACTTTTTGGATTGTCAAATTGTTGCCACTTCAAGGAGAGCGAGACTCACAATACAGCCGCCCCGAGAGGTTGCGCATGTCTCGGTTTCTGTCACTCTCACACGATATGTTCAGCAACAGCATGCAAAACACATCTGCCATATTAGAATTCCATTCTGTGTATTAAATGCAACTGCCTAGCACAGTGCAACAACATTTGGCCATGGCTTGGCTATCATCTTGCAATTGCTGACTTTGAATAGCGTCCGAGCTGTACCACCGCTTCCGAGGATGCCCTGCATATACCATCACAGCTTGGAGCATAGACTTCATAATGATATTGACAGGTCAGATTCGACCTTCAGTGCGCCGCACCTTCAAGTAGGGGGCCATCCCACAATCCGCTTCAGTTATTTGCAGTCAGTCGCAGCGACCCATGCAGCCATCCAATGCCGGATTTATGTTGAAAAAGTACGAAAGCTGTACCGCATACAAACAGGAAGGATTGTCTCAGGAGTGATTTGTTCGCTGATTCAAGGTAATTATTATATTTTTCGTACCATGCTTGCATTTTGAAATGTTGTGAAAAAAATCAGTGGGAGAAATTAGCCGCTACAGCATTGGCAATATATAAGTAAAATAAATGCTACTGGCACGTTTTTTTGCTTTTAACCAAGAATCGAGACTCTTTTATGTCCATATCTATAAAGAATTCAGGGATTTAGCTTTTACTCACAAGAATTTTCAACGGAAAAAGCTCTGTTTAAATATGGCGGCCGCTAATTTCCTTACTGACTAGACTCATAGTTTGCAATATTTGCATAAAAATAAATGCTACCTGCACGTTGTTTTGCTTTTAACCAAGAATCAAGACTGTTTTACGTCCAAATCTATAAAGAATTCAGGGATTTAAGCATTTATTCACAAGAATTTGTACCGGAAAAGCCCTGTTTACATATGGCGGCCGCTACATTGACTGACAGACTAGCATCGTACTTCGACATATTTACAGAAAATAAATGCTAACTGCACATTTTTTTTTTTTTGCTTTTAACCAAGAATCGAGACTGTTTTAGGTCCATATCTATAAAGAATTCAGGGATTCAAGCATTTACTCACAAGAATTTTCAATGAAAAAAGCTCTTTGTCTGTGATTCCACTCAGTCAGCTTTGATGGCCATGCCAACAATGCAGCCCCCCTATTAATCGACCCCGCGCCACATGTCCTGTCTACAGTATATAATTATGAAGTCTATGCTTGGAGTATCACAGCTCCATGCTGTAACGCTGCACATAAAGTAGCAAAAGCGAACCCTGGTCATTCACGAGCGAAGCAGGATGCGCTTAAAGTGCACCATGACACACGATTTTTGAGCGGACCAGAGTTCGGTTGTTTGGTCCGAACGGGAGTTGGGGTGTGCATTCATATTAGCGGACTACAGTATTTGAGAAAAACAACAGACCAAACAGTGCTAGTGTGAAAGCGCCCTTAATTTTAAACCCTAACCCTTTCTGAAACCCCTGATTTGAGCACCTAACCCTAGCGCAGGGGTCAGCAACCCTGGTCCTCGAGTGCCACTATCCAGCTTGTCTTCCATGTCTCCCTCCTTTAACACACCTG
The DNA here is from genome assembly GCF_030265065.1 of Corythoichthys intestinalis. Classification (NCBI taxonomy): domain Eukaryota; kingdom Metazoa; phylum Chordata; class Actinopteri; order Syngnathiformes; family Syngnathidae; genus Corythoichthys; species Corythoichthys intestinalis. Next base: position 29,581,947 of record NC_080410.1, on the reverse strand, counting down.
AATCAAATAATCTTGATTGTTATCAGGCTCCTGCAGAGCTTGCTGATGAGCTGATCATTTGATTCAGGTGTGTCAAAGGAGGGAGACATGGAAAACAAGCTGGATAGTAGCACTCGAGGACCAGGGTTGCTGATGCCTGCCCTAGCATGAAACCCTAACTCTAGTTTGAAACCCTAAAGGGAGTTTTAAAACCTCATTCAAAACCATAAACCTGGCTTGAAAACAATTTGAGACGCGAACCGTCTCTTAACCCCCTGATTTGAAGAGCTAACATTAATCATTTGTAACTCTAATACCTAAGTTTTGATTTGAATCGCCAATCCTAGTTTGAAAAATTAATTTGAAACCCCAAATAATGTCTGAACCCAATTTGAGGACCTAACCCTAATTTGAAACCTTTACTCAAGTTTAAAAACCTTAATTTCAAATCCTAATCCCGACTGAAACCTGATTTGACGACCTAACTATAATTCTAAACCTTAACCCTAGTTTGAAACCCTAAATGTAGTTTGAGAACCTAATTCAAAACCATGACCTTGGTTTGAAAACTTAATTTGAAGCCCTATCCCTCTTAACCTCAGATTTGAAGACCTCACTCAAACTTGAAACCCTAAACTTAGTTTGAAAACCTAACCCTAAATCTATCTTTAAATCTATGTTGATAGTTTAACCCCAGCCTTGTAATTTGCAACTCTAACCCTGCGTTTAGAGAATGTGACTTCCTGTCCGGCACGCGCTAACGTGCACGGTGTGTTCGAAGAACGGTCTTCCGACTCATGATGTGTTTCTTGCGAGAGGTTCGCAACTCAATACCGGACACGAGACCAAGCGTTTGAAAGCCCTCGGGGTACACGTGCGGCCTCAGAGGAGGTCGAAAGCGGTTGCCAAGGAAACCACCTGGCGATGGCTTGTCTTTCACACCATGGGAAGTTCTCAACATGAGAAGAAGTCACCTGGACAGATGGGAACTTATTCAGTGCTATTGACGGTGACAGACATTCCAATCGTTTGATTGGATGTCTGTCAATGTCGATGGCATCCATGGTGTCAAAAGTGCAATGACACTTAACGTGACCCACTTTTGCTTTCACGCTTCCACGCCAGCCGTCTGTCGCCAGTCGGTTTGCGTGCTGCCGACGTGGACAGAGTCCGTCCGTCGCCGTGGTGACCTCGTTCCGTGCCACCATTGGTCAGAAGCTCCCGACAATAACAATAAGGACACACGTTGTAAGCGCTCGTTAACATTCATAACCACACTTTGTAAAAGTACACAGAGGGACCTCAGCCAAGGCCTCAGAAAACTCATTTGGATGCTTACTAAACAAACAAACACCCTACGCTGCCAATTTCTAAGTGCCTTGTTATTATTATTTTTTTTGTGAGTTAAAAAAAACACACAAAAAAACTAACAAAAAAATGTATAACCTTCTATAATCAGTTTTCTAGGTGTATTTTTAATCTAGGTACCATACTATCTTTTAATTTTTGTTTTTAAATTTTACTTTGCTTACCTAAAAAAAAATCCCATTTTACATTTAGTACTTGTAGTATCCCAGTTTCCTGTGTTAGAAACGAATTCCGTTCCTACGCTGGCGACGTAACCCAAATTTCCAAATAAGTCGGAATTAACCCTTTAAACACCCCTAAATACCCTCTATATCTTGAAATAACTATCCAAAAACATTTTTATTGTATTGTATTATGCGTCATACTAAAAAAAAAAAAAAAAAAAAAAAACTGTTACGAGACTAGAGACAAAATGGCGAACGAGACTCTGACGTCGTGAAGATGAAACCAGGTACAGTAAGTCGGACATGTCGTAACCCGGGGACTACTTGTATTTGTTTTAATTATGTGAGGTGTCTTTTTGTCTTGGTGCCCTACTGTCTTTTTTAGTTCATATTTTTTATTGTGTTTGTGTTTTTCTTCCTAGGTGCCTTTTAGATTTTTCCCGAGGTGTCTTACTGTCTTTTTAGAATATCATTTAAAAAAAATTCTTAGGTTTTTTTTTTAATTGCTTTTTATTATAATCTGCTGGCCAAAAGTATCGGCACCCCTGCAACTCTGTCAGATAATGCTCATTTTCTCCCAGAAAATGATTGCAATTACAAATGCTTTGGAAGTAATATCTTCATTTATTTTGCTTGGATTGAAAAAAACGCAAAAGAGAATGAAAAAAAAGAAATCAAACCATTGTTATTTTACAAAAAAAACTCCAAAAATGGTCCAGACAAAAGTATTGGCACCCTCAGCCTTATACTTGGTAGCACAACCTTTAGACAAAATAACTGCGAACAACCGTTTCCAATATCCATCACTGAGTTTCTTACAATGATCTGCTGCAATTTTAGGCCATTCTTCTTTGACCAACTGCTCCAGGTCTCTGAGATTTGAAGGGTGCCTTCTTCAAACTGCCATATTCAGATGTTATAAGGGATTCAGGTCTGGACTCATCGCTTGCCACTTTAGAAGTCTCCAGTGCTTTCTCTCAAACCATTTTCTAGTGCTTTTTGAAGTGTGTTTTGGGTCGTGGTCCTGCTGGAAGACCCATGACCTCTGAGGGAGACCAAGCTTTCTCACATTATGCTGCAAAATTTGTTGTTAGTCTTCAGGCTTCATAATGTCATGCACACGGGTTAGGGTTAGCCACAGCGCCACGGGCGTCACACTTATTGATGACACTGCGCACGATAGACACAGGAACATTCAGGTCTTTGGAGATGGACTTTTAGCCTTGAGATTGCCCATGCTTCCTCACAATTTTGCTTCTCAAGTCCTCAGACAGTTCTTTGGTCTTCTTTCTTTTCTCCATGCTCAATGTGGTACACACAAAGACACAGGACAGAGGTTGAGTCAAATTTAATCCATTTTAACTGGCTGCAAGTGTGATTTAGTTATTGCCATCACCTGTTATGTGCCTCAGGTAAGTAACAGGTGTCGTTAATTACACAAATTAGAGAAGAATCATATGATTTTTCAAAGGGTGCCAATACTTTTGTCCGGCCCATTTTTGGAGTTTTGTGTAAAATGATAATGATTCATTTTTTCCCCATTCTCTTTTGTGTCTTTTCATTTTGAGCAAAATAAATGAAGTGATTACTACCAGAGCATTTGTAATTGCAATCATTTTCTGGGAGAAATTGAGCAATATCTGACAGAATTGCAGGGGTGCCAATACTTTCGGCCAGCAGTGCATATGTCTTTTTGACTAGCTGTCTTTTTGTCTAGGTGCATTATTGTCATTTTTAATACTTAAAAATTTGAATTAAAAAATGTTTTATAATTCATTTATATTATTGGGTTTGTCTTTCTACCCAAGTACCTTTTTATTTGATCGTCGTTTTTATCTAGGTGTCTTATCGTATTTTTTTTTTTTTTTAATTATTAAAAAAAACAAAACAAAAAAAATTTTAAATCAATATTTTTTATTGTGTTCATGTCTTACAGCCTACTGCATGTGCCTTCTTGTTTAGTGGTATTTTTGTCTAGGTGCTTTATTGTCTTGCTGTCTTTTTTGTCTCGGTGTTTTTGTGTCTAGATGTCTTTTTGATTAGTTTTAGTGGGGCAAATAAGTATTTAGTCAACCACTAATTGTGCAGATTCCCCCACTTGAAAATATTAGAGAGGCCTGTAATTGTCAACATGGGTAAACCTCAACCATGAGAGACAGAATGTGGGGAAAAAAACAGAAGTTCACATTGTTTGATTTTTAAATAATTTATTTGCAAATCATGGTGGAAAATAAGTATTTGGTCAATACCAAAAGTTCATCTCAATACTTTGTTATGTACCTTTTGTGGCAATAACGGAGGCCAAACATTTTCTGTAACTCTTCACAAGCTTTTCACACACTGTTGCTGGTATTTTGGCCCATTCCTCCATGCAGATCTCCTCTAGAGCAGTAATGTTTTGGGGCTGTCGTTGGGCAACAAAGACTTTCAACTCCCTCCACAGATTTTCTATGGGGTTGAGATCTGGAGACTGGCTAGGCCACTCCAGGACCTTGAAATGCTTCTTACGAAGCCACTCCTTTGTTGCCCTGGCTGTGTGTTTGGGATCATTGTCATGCTGAAAGACCCAGCCATGTCTCATCTTCAATGCCCTTGCTGATGGAAGGAGATTTTCACTCAAAATCTCTCGATACATGGCCCCATTAATTCTTTCCCTTACACAGATCAGTCGTCCTGGTCCCTTTGCAGAAAAACAGCCCCAAAGCATGATGTTTCCACCCCCATGCTTCACAGTGGGTATGGTGTTCTTTGAATGCAATTCAGTATTCTTTCTCCTCCATACACGAGAACCTGGGTTTTTACCAAAAAGCTCTATTTTGGTTTCATCTGACCATAACACATTCTCCCAGTCCTCTTCTGGATCATCCAAATGCTCTCTAGCGAACCGCAGACGGGCTTGGATGTGTACTGGCTTCAGCAGGGTGACATGTCTGGCAGTGCAGAATTTGAGTCCCTGGCGGCGCATTGTGTTACTGATAGTAGCCTTTGTTACAGTGGTCCCAGCTCTCTGTAGGTTATTCACTAGGTCCCCCCGTGTGGTTATGGGATTTTTGCTCACCATTCTTGTTATCATTTTGACGCCACGGGGTGAGATCTTGCACGGAGCCCCAGATCGAGGGAGATTATCAGTGGTCCTGTATGTCTTCCATTTTCTAATAATTACTCCCACAGTTGATTTCTTTACACCAAGCGTTTTACCTACTGCAGATTCAGTCTTCCCAGCCTGGTGCAGGTCTACAATTTTGTCTCTGGTGTCCTTCGACAGCTCTTTGGTCTTGGCCATAGTGGAGTTTGGAATGTGACTGACTGAGCTTGTGGACAGGTGTCTTTTATACCGATAATGAGTTAAAACAGGTGCCATTAATAAAGGTAACGAGTGGAGCCTCGTTAGACTTCGTTAGAAGAAGTTAGACCTCTTTGACGGCCAGAAATCTTGTTTGTAGGTGACCAAATACTTATTTTCCACTCTAATTTGGAAATAAATTCTTTAAAAATCAAACAATGTTATTTTCTGTCCCCCCCCCCCCCACACACACACATTCTGTCTCTCATGGTTGAGGTTTACCCATGTTGACAATTACAGGCCTCTCTAAATCTTTTCAAGTAGGAGAACTTGCACAATTGGTGGTTGACTAAATATTTATTTGCCCCACTGTACCTTTTTGTTTGGTGTTTTAGTGTAGGGGACTTTTTGTCTTGCTGTCTTTTTGTTTGGGTGTCTTTCCGATGAGTTGCCAATTTATTTGGTTGTGTTTTTGGCTAGATGATTTATTGTCTCGGTGTTATTTGTCAAAGTTACCTATATTGTTTTTCTTAATAAGTGTCTTTTTGATTGGTGTCTGTCTTGGCCTGTTATTGTTTTGTGCGTCTGAGTCTTGTCGTCTTGTCCAACTTTTTGTTTGGATGTCCTTATGTCTCAGTGTCTTCTTCACAGATTTGCAAATATGTTTTGAAAGTGTTGCCCGCTTTAGTCACAATGAGGCTCACATATTTGCCTGACATCTGTCACCTTTTATGCTAACCTTTCAGTTGATTAGCATTTCCTCAAAGGCTGACATGAAAAACGCTTCGCACTTTAAAGGGCAGAGAAAAGATTAGCGAGCACACCGCTAAAACATTATCAGCAAACACAGGAAGATTTTGTGGGCGGACGTCGCTCAAAGTGACAGACACGCTCTCGATAACGAGGGAAAAAAGTTGCAAAACAGTTCAAGGATTCTTTTTTCCCCCCCGGTTGTTGATAAATTTGATTTGATTGGCCTTTTGAATTAAAAGTGGAAGAGAATCCTATTGTGTGTGTGTAAGCATTGAGACGAAGGAACCTCCCAAAAAAAGACTGCTAGCATCCTGGCTGTTACGTAACAGGCTAACATTCCAGGTAGGATTCCAGGCTGGCCCGAGGCAGACACACACAAAACAAAAACAGAGAGATAGAAAGAGCCACAGATGACAATACCCTCTTTTTAACTCATTGGTCACCACTGACGGAGATGGATGTCCAATACATTTGAACTGGGAGGGGCTGACAGCAATCGTTCGATACGTGCACCGTACAGAGGAATACGTTAAAAAGAATGAATGTTTAAAGTTTTGCAGTTTGGAAGAAATAATAGCTTAGTCAGTGCAAAATGAAAAATTATGGTCAATTTCAAGGACATTTCCAGTAAAAATGCGGGGGAGTTGTCAATTTTTGTAAAAATTGGCTCACTTTCAGGAAATTTTGGGGCAAGGGAATTTCTGGCAAATGTGTGGAGTCCCTTGGTCAATTTCTGTAAAGGTTGCACCTGATTTCAGTGAAATTCGATCAATTTCACGGAAATATCTGTCAAATTTGTGAGACGGTTTTGCCAATTTGTGAAGAAACTGGCCTTGATTTCGGGGATATTTTCGGACAGGTTCGTGGATCTATCCAGCTAATTTGTGCAAGTTGTATCAATTTCTGTAAAAGCTGACTCAAGTTTTGGTCAAGTCGTCAGAAATCGATGACAAATTTTTATACAGTGATCCCTCGCTACTTCGCACTTCAAACTTCGCACACTCAGTCCCTCGCAGATTTTGTTTTTCCCAATTGAAAAATAAATAAATAAAAACTAGATGATCCGTCTCGATCCGATCACGTAGTCTTACTCTCCCTCCTGCTGCTCTTTATTGGTCAGGCAGTGCACTGGAGTTACTTATTAAAGTTAATGATGATTGACTGACTTTTAATGTTTGATCTTGCCACAGATGCTTGTAAGCTGAAGCTTCAAAGTGCCACATGTGTCAATCATCATTTAACATGTTAAACAGTTGTTGTGGCAACTCGTTGTAAGTGAGCAGCTTGAGCTGATTAGCATATAATAAAGAATAGCATTTTTCCATGTTATTCTTGTTTAAAAATAATTCGGTGGGACAGTAACATGTTTAAAACTTATAATTATTACATTTGAAGTACTTAATAAACATTTATTGAACTTTTATTTTATATATATATATATATATACATACATATATATATAATAAAAGTTTTTTCTTTTTTTAAATTATACTTTGGGGAAAAAAGGGGTAAAACATGTCTTATATGCATCTCTTTCCAATGATAAATCTGAATAAATACAGTGAACACACAAAAAAACTAATATTTTGGGTTGGTGGGGGCTCTACTTCGCGGTTTTTCACTTATAGCGGCAGGTTGTGGTCCCCATTAACCGCGTAAAATGAGGGATCACTATATATAAATATATATATGTATATATTTTTGTCAATTTCTGTTAAAGTTGTGCTCGATTTCATGGAAAATGTCAAACAGTTTCCAAGAAATATTCTGGCATATTTGTGACAAGTTTTTCGCAATTTCTGGGAAAATGGGGCCCGATTTTAGGATATTTCGGTCAGTTTCTAGAAAGCAGCGTGTGAAAAGTTTGTCAATTTCTGTTAAAGATGTGCCCGATTTTAGGGAAGATTTTTGTCAATTCCGAAACAATTACTGGCAAATATGTGGCTTTTTTGTGTCAATTTCTGTGAAAGTTGCACTAGATTTCATGATTTCATTCCATTTCATTTCAGTTTTCATTCAATTTCTAGGAAATACCTGGCAAATTTGAGAGATGGATGTAAAAACAAACAAACAAACAAACAAACAAACAAACAAAAATACATAAATTGGGCCGTATTTTTGGTCAATTTTATTTTAATATCCAGCCAACTGGTGTGAAAAGCTTGTCACTTGTCAAGTTCTTTAGAGAAAGTTTTGCTCAATTCCTAGGAAAATTCTGGAAAAATTGTGTAGTTTTCTGTATTTTTGTAAAAATTGGCTCAATTTCATGAAAATGTTCAGTTAATTCCTTGGAAATGTCCGACAAATTTGTGGATTCCTTTTTTTGGGTCATTATCTGTTAAAGTTGCATGTGATTTCTGGTAGATTTTGGAACAATGTCTAGAAACACATCTGGCAAATTTATGAGACAATTTTGTAAATTTCTGAAAAAAAAAAAAAGCCTGATTTTAGGGTACGTCTGGTCAATTTGGTCAAAAATTGGCGATATCAGGGACATTTTCAGTAAATTCTTGTACATGTCCAACAAATTTGTGGATTTTCTTTTGGGCAAATTTCTGTAAAAATTGTGTCCGACTTGTGTGAGGTTTTCGATCAATTTCTAGGCAATATCTGGCAAATTTGACAGACGATTTTGTAAATTTATGGGAAAACAGAGCCTGATTTCGGGGCACTTTTGGTCAATTTTTAGAAAATATGCGGCCAACATGTGTGAAAAATTTGTCATTGACTTGTGTAAGTTCTTCGGGGATGGTCTTGCTCAATTCCTACGAAATTCTTGGAAAATTCATGGAAAAGTTTTCTCAATTTGGCTCAGTTTCATGAAAATGTCCAGATAATTTCTCGGAAATGTCCAACAAATGTGTAGATTCTTTTTGGGGTCAATTTCTATCAAAGTTGTGTCTGACTTCTGATACGTTTTTGATCAATTTATAAGATATATCTGGCAAATTTGTCAATTTCTAAAAAACCAAAAACAACAACAACAAAAAAATATTGGGACATTTTTAGTAAATTTCTTGGAACTGTCCGACAAAGTTGTGGATTTTTTTTGGGTCAATTTTTTTGTAAAACTTGCGTCCGACTTCTGGGAGGTTATTGATCAATTTCTAGGAAATATCTGGCAAATTTGTGACACGCATTTATCAATTTCTGGGAAGGAAAAAAATAAACGGCCTGATATCTGGAACTTTTTCTGTCAAATTCAAGGAAATATCCAACTAATTTCTAGAAAATTTCAAGAAAATCTGCTCAATTTTCAGGAATCTTTTTGTCAATTCCTGGGAATTTCATCTATTGCCTTCAAAGGCACAGAAACATGATATGTTATTATCTGCTTGTTGTGTAATTTGTATTCACATATTGATCCAGTCTGATGCACGTTTTGTTAATTGTGTGCCTGTATTGTGTAGTGGTTCTGTGTGTTGTGTATTTGAATTGCGTGGGTGTGTTAGTGTGCGTGACAATCTTATGGAGTTTTCCTAGACCGTGGCATTGGCTTTGTGTATTGCGTGTCTATGTGTGTATGTAGTGTGCGTGTGAGTGTCCCATCAAGTGTCAGTGGGCTGGCATTGAACTGGAGTTTTGGTTGACTTGCTGAATAATACAAAGCAAACAGTGACCTACTTTCCACACAGGGAACAAACTTCTCGCAAAGCCTGGACCGGATTCCACTTCCCGGCAGCTGGCACGCGTGGGAAGCGGCGGAGTCCAGTCCACACTTTGCGACGTGCCGACAATCTGCTTCGACAGGCAGGCACAGGAATACTGCAGAAAGCCCCCCCCTTTCCCTCCCGGCCACTGGTTCCGAGGCCTCCTGAGCAGGAATGTTCTTGTGAGCGGGCCGGGCCTCACATTTGTGTCACAACATTTATCACAACCGATCTTCATTCACATATTCGAGCGTTCACATTTCAGTATATGGCGCTTCCCGTATATAGATTTTCTAACCTCATCGGCTGTCCTTGAAAGTTTCTGAGTCACACAGTTATAATTAGATAACATTTGCTAAAAAAATTCCAGAAGATTTGAATAAATGTGCTGAAATAGTAAATATAGTCGAGATTTCCTAGAAAGCAATCAGATATTTCAGAAATGGATAGAAAATTTCTAGAGATTGAGAAGCAAATTTTGTGGAGATTGAATAAAAAATGTCAAGAAACCGGCGGGAGATTTTGCTAAAATCTGTCGCAACTACCGTAATTTTCGGACTTTAAGCCGCAACTTTTCCCTCCTATTTTGAATCCTGCGACTTATAGTCCAGTTCGGCTTATTTGTTGATTTATTTGGGTAAATAGGTAATACTTTATTTGACAGCGGCGTCATAAGACTGCCATAAGACCGTCATAATGATGACATGACCTTATCATTGGCATTAATGAATGCATATGACAAATGTCATTAAGTGTGATCCGGCAAATTATGTCACTACCTCCATTTATTTCCAGCTCGGATCTTTTACATCCATTCAAAAGGGAGATCATTTGCCGGATAACCCGAAATTACATCTGTCATAAGCATTCATTCATGCTCATGACAGTGTCTTATCATAATTATGATGGTCTTTTGATAACCTGACGGCGCCACTGTCAAATAAAGTGTTACCACATTTCATAACTAGCAATTAATGAAACAACTAGAACAGTAACTGAGGAAATATTTAGCACAGAACATTAATTTTACCTTATTTTCATCTGTAGTGCTGCAATGCATGCCAGGAGGTATGTTGGACGACAGCAGTGTTGACGGGCAGGTAGCAGCAGAGGTTGACTGTCTCCCCAAAGAGAACAGTGATGGCCAAATGAAGTTTCTTGAAGCAATGAAGCGAATTGGTTCAAAGCTTCATGGTGGTTCATTTGGTCTTATGACAGTCTTATGATGCAACTGTCAAATAAAGTGTTACCGATTGATATCTTTTGGTGTGAATATCCCATAATACAGTGAAGACAGCTGCGGCTTATAGTCCAGTGCGGCTTATCTATGAACAAATGCTGTTTTCGTGTCAAATGTGGTGGGTGGCGGCTTATAGTCAGGTGTGCCTTATAGTGCAAAATTTACAGTATTTCAGAAATTGACAGTTTTTCTAATAAATTCTTGAAATCTCTGGAGAAATTTCTAGATAATTCAAAACAAACTTTCCAGAGCTTGGTGAAAAAAAAATGCCTAGAAAAGGACTGAAGACAAACTTTCCAGAAATTTGACATAATTTCCCCAACAAATTTACTGAAAATACAGAAAATTTTTTTAGAACTTGAACTGACGGAAAATTTCTCATCTATGACAGAAATTGACAAAAATTTCCCACAGATGTACTGGAAATGGAAAAAAAAATGTATTTTTTAGGAATCTACAAGAAATCTCAAGAAATTTTTATCTTTATGGGGAAAAAACATGGAAATCGACCAAAAATTTGCCGAAACTTTGAAAAGAAAATTGATCAATCTTTGCCGCAAATTTACCGAAAACGGACCAGATCTTTTTTTTCCAGGACTGCATAGGAAAATTCCAGAAATATTTGCGATCTTGATCAAAACAAGCCTAGAAACTGACAGAAAATATATCTGAAATTTGAAGCAAACGCTACAGAAATTGACAAACATTTCTCACTAATTTACTGGAAATGGAACAAATCTTTTTTTAGAAATCTACCAAAAATCTCTAGAAATTTAACCTTGACTGGGAAAAAAAAAGATTTCCACAAACTTTTGAAAAAAATGTACAAATCTTTCCCCACAAATATACTGAAAATACAGACATTTTTGAGAACTTGAACAGACGGAAAATTCCTCAACTCCTACAGAAATTGACAGAAATTTCCCACAGATTTACTGGAAATTTAACAAATCTTATTTTTTAGGAATCTACATAGAATCTCAAAAAATTTAACCTTAATGGGGGAAAAAACCTGGAAATTGAACAAAAATTTCCCCAAAACTTTGAAAGAAATTGATCAATCTTTCCTGCAAATTTACTGAAAATGGCCAAGATCCCCCCCCCCCAAGAATGTATAGGAAATTTCCAGAAATTTGAGATCTGGACAAAAAAAAAAAATGCCTAGAAACTGATGGAAAATATATCTGAAATTTGGTGCGAATACTACAGAAATTGACAAATATTTCCCACAAATTTACTGGAAATGGAACAAATCTTTTTTTTTTTTTTTTACAAATCTACCAAAAATCTCAAGAAATTTAAACTTAACAGGAAGAAAAAAGATTTCCCACCAATTTTGGCGCATCTTTCCCGCAAATTTACTGAAAAGGGACCAGATATTTTTGGGGGGCATGTTTCACATCCCAGAAATTAACAAAAAATACTTCCTAAAAAAATCAGATTTTTTTTTTTCTCTCACAACCTGGTTATTTTTTCCACCCAAATCAAATTTGCCTTCTTTTCCACTTATTTTGATCCTGTTTCAGTGCCACTGACAGCGGTAGATGTCGAATCCACTTCAACAGCCCAAATGAATTGTACGTCTGCTGCTGTCAATGGCGGCTAATGAGAAAAAGAGCATGGTTCCCAGTCAATATCTGACAAAAAAATAAAAACAGAATGATCAACTGCTATCACGCTAATGATCAACTTTGCTGCCCCAAAGAAACGTGCAGAGACGAAACTTCGCCACACGGCGATTTGGCGACCAATCAGAGAAGACTACGTTGGCAAGCGGCGAACAAAGTTCAACGTTAATCACCAAATGAAAAGGACTTCTAGGAAGGAGGTCGACAGGTCGTGTTTCAATGTAGGCCGGCTTGTCATTGACAAAAATAAACCAGTCTGAAAACTATTTGACTTCCAGAAACTACAGGGAACAGTTGTTTTATCCAAATTCCATATTTTGAACATGTCTCGATACTTTGGAGCTGTTCTAATACTTCAGAAAAAAATGCATATCTCGTCCGCTGCAATGTTGATGTCCGAATACTTTTGTTCAACGTCCACATTTTCCTAAATTTTACTTCTTAGGAGTCTAAGTGCTATTGAACAAAGCGGAACATTTTAATAAAATCATTGGTACACTTACAGGAAACAAAAATGTGGCATTTGGTCAAAAGTATTTGGAGTCTAGCAGTAGGTGTCCAAATACTTTTGATCCAATTTCATGAATGCATCCAACTACATTTGTTCAAATGTTACACCTTGTATGTATCTCAGTAGTTTTGTTCAGAGCTAATTTTCTTCATGTTGTGGAGGTGTCCCAATATTTTTGTGAACTCGGTGTTGCCATGGAAACAGACAGGCACATCTCCATCAGCAGGCTCGGTGGGAAAAAAAAATTGATACTTCATCGTTTTTTCCCCCTTAAAAAAAAAAAAAAAAAAACTAACTAACTCATTCATGACGAATGACGGCTTCTTGGAAAATTTCTGCTTCGAATTTCCGGTTTAGAAAAAACCTCATGAATTGCATTTGAAGTTTGCAGTGTGTTGACGAAGTTAAAACTGCAACATCAAGCCAGAAAAACCCACGGAATCTCATAAAAAGGATTCAGCATGACGTAGATGAGACGCTGATGAGATTGTATGATTGTTTTTATCATTACATTGATCATTCGTGGACAAAATTATAACCTGTCAGCCAGGGCCGGCCCAGGCCATTTGGGGGCCCTAAGCAGAATAATGCGAAGGGGCCCATATTTTTGGGCCACCATTTCGTCACAGTGTACTGTGAAACCCATACATGCTATCCAACCTATATGTCCATATTTTGTATATTAATCAGATTTTGTTGCACTGCATTCTTCAAACTTCTCACCCCAAATGATTGTCAGTACCAAACCTTTTTCTAAAAGAGGAAAGATAGAAGTTAAGGAAGAACTTTTATTTTTTAAGCTTGTAATCAAGTATCAAAACTCACAAAATTCAAATAAAGCAAACTGTAGTAAACAAAATAGAATATAAATTAAACAATTGACAGATTGCCCCCTATCTGGGCCCCCTAGTGGTCAGGGGCCCTAAGCAGCTGCATAGTCTGCGCATAGGCTGGGCCGGCCCTGCTGTCAGCCTGTGTTGATACGCCAGCCACTTGAGTGACCAAAATGAGGTGACATTACAAATACTACATTTGCTGAATGCAGAAGGGCTGACACGGATTTTGTTTTTACAAAAAATGTACATATAAAAAAAACAATAGCATGTCATTTTCTATTGCAGATACTGATCGCAATAAAACATTTGGACATGATTCCATTTCTTGTTGTATTTAAAACGATTGGTGCATGCGCAAAACAGGTCAATAAATCACAATTTATAGTTATGAGAAAAATAGCATACAAGAAAGTAATATCAGACAGCACAGCTCCTGAGGCTCGCCAAACTTTCACCCGACATTACGAAGACCATCGGCGACCTCCTAACGGGCTTTTTCCCCACTGTCCTCGGTAATTCCAGCTGCAATAGTGTATCTTAAAGTTGCTGCAGTTAAAAACCTTGTCGTGATCTCGGGATCAAGCCGACAGTTGAGGGCTGGACCCATCACCTCCAGCCCCAGCCTCTCGGCTGTCCCCAGGTAGAACAACGTAGTCTTGATATATGTCCGTCAACATACAGTAAGTGTTGCTGTACATCAACTTATCTTCCCTTGCCTAACAGCGTTTTCCACCTGTAAAAAAAACGTACAAAAAACTTGTAACACTTGCGTTAATGCGTTGACATAATTATGCAATCTACATGTAATGATTAGCAACAGGCTAGCAGCAGATAGTTGTAGTAAATAATATTAAAGATTATCATGATTACTATCATCATCGTAGTAACAATATTAAAGGCGACAAGTCGTTTCATGCGCAAGATTTTAGCTTTAGTATTTTTTGAGCACCGAACACATGAAAATGCAGGGATAGGAAGACCATACCTTCCATAACCATAACACAGCGGCAACACGGCTACAAAAACACCCGGTCTTTGTGGTGGCATGAGCTTGGTTCCACATCTGCCTTCATGAACATGTTGTCCTCCCTTGTCGTGATGATGGCAAATAGACGCGGTATTTCCAAATTGTCTTTTTTAAGGGATTTTGATGAGTAATGTTACTCCAGCTCCACTGTTATTTTCGATGGAGAAATTCTGAAACGTACCTCTGAAACTTGTCTATCGACATCCAATCCATTTGGACTGACAGCAATGTTTTGATTATGGATTGGACATTTCTCGCTGTCAATAAAAGACATTTGAATCAAAAATCAAAATATGGCTGCCATTGATTGCAATAGACGTCCAATCTATTTTTTGGACGTTTTTTGGATTGGACGTCTATTGCAATCAATGGGTGTTTTTAGTATAAATTTTCATATTCTTTTACTAACTACCACAACACATCTTCTGAATACTGTACGAATTTAAAAAATAATCAAATCATTTTGGGAGTGTTGCAAGTATTTTTCTCTTGAAAAAATATTTGGCATTTTGAAATTTGTAAGTATAAATGTGACCAATTTGACCTGTCAAGTCTGACATTCTGAATTTCCCCAAGAATCTAAAATGGACATCATTTTCCTCATATCTAAACTACATTTTCCCTAAGAAAAAGAAAGGATTTAGGAAAAATACAGTGTATTCCGGAATACAACATTAGAATTAATTTTACTCTTTTCTATTCTTAGAAAAGAAGCTCCTAACATAAGAAAAATGACTTTTTGCAATAGTACATGTTTGATTGTTGATTCAACATCAGAATTTATTATAGTTGGCTGTGTATACGCGCAGAACTATTCCAGTCATATGGGTCCAACTCCTTCCCACGTGGTGGTTATTTGTGTCAGGAGACGACTTAGTGGCAGAGGATTAGAACGCTCCAAACCTGGGAATAGTCGTCCTGCTTTTAACTAAAAGCTTTCCACCATTTAGTCATGTCCACATCCTAACTAGTAGGCCAAAGGCCAACTAGGAGTCAAAACAAAGTGAAATCCATCAAAAGAGACACGTCTTATCAGTTAAAATTTGATTTAAAAAAACATCATATTCTGTAACAGCATTTTTTAACGAATCGCTTCCAGTCCTTCATTGTTAAAATGGATTGGATGTCTATTACAGTCAATGGCAGCCAAAGGGATTGACTAAACCTTTTAATTGTTTTGATTGAACTCTTTTAATCTAAAATGTCATTGACGTAGAGCATTCGTTTTTGCTTTCCTGTGGTGTGCTTTTGTGAATGAAGCCCCTTCTGGTGGCCACGCTCCATTCATCTCAGTTGCCGTGGAGACGCCACCTACACCGATTCGCCGGCATCCCGCCGATAAATGCTCCTGCGAACGGTCGCTATGGAGACTGCTAATGAGACCCCGTTACCGCACGTCTACAACTTCCTAGTGCAGACAGGAAGTAGTGCAAAAGGTGAAACACAACTTTGCACTTGGCCTGCGATAGTGAGGAAAGATTGTGATATATCGACGTGTTGATTCTTCTGATGAGATTTTTTTCCCACATGAATGTACTGCTAGAAAAAAAAAAAACATTCAATAGTTCAGAACTGCAATTTTTGGATGATAAAAATGTTGACATTAATTTGGAAAAGTAAAATTTAACTCACTGGCTGCCATTGACAGCGCGAGCAATCCTAGTCAAAATGGATTGGACGTCTAGTGCTGTCAATGGCACTCAAACATGAGAATTCACAGATAGTCCTCCAGTTGAAAAAGAATTGGATGTCTGTCAATGTCAAAGGTAGGCAATGAGTTTGTAATTTCATATCAAAATGTAAGTGGAATTTAAAGACAAAAATTATATACAGATATATACAGTGTGACCCAACAAAACAGGAACTTTTAAAGGGTGCACAATGTCGGATTGATGGCCGAAAATGGTACTGCAACAAAGTGATGGAACGTAACGAAGTACTGTTTCTGTACTGAAGTACATTTTTGTGCATCTGTACTTGGTTAAAAGTATGAATTGATTTTTCTTGTACTTCACTACATTTTACGCATCTTACTTTTTATTCCATTACTTTTCAAATTGTCGCCTGTGTTCCATGTTACTTTTCTTTTCACTGTGAATTGATAGTTTCGTTTTCATGCCTCCCGCGAAATCGATAAGCCCCGTGCAACTATATTGTAATTGAGCACTAGAGGCAAAGCAAGATTAGGCAGGTGAACAAGATATTGACCAATGAAAACCAACCGTGGGAGCAGCACACCTTCATATGGGTGCTGGACACTCTTGTACAGTAGGTGGAGGTATGCACCTGATAGTTGCTTGCAATCCGTCATTAAGCCAAGTTATGGAGTTTTTTTTTAAGCTTGTTAAGCTTCTGTTCACAGTGCAGTCAATTTTATTTCTTGAACGGTCAATTAATTTTCTGTTTCTTTGAATATTTTCTCAGATATGGCGGAAAACACTCTGGTGACTTGAAGTTCCGCTCTGAGACCCCCAATTTAGCCAACTTTCAAAATTGTCCGATATGCATGTGTGATACATCATTGGAAAGCTTAAAATCTCACTTTTCTGGGGGAAGAAAAAATTTGAGAAGGAGGGAATTTCAAAAAAAAAAAAAAAAAAAAAAAAAAAAAAACAGCAAAACCCTATCTGGAGGTGAGAGCACGCGAGAACAGAATTACAGACGCCATGACCTTAACGAGATATTATCGCGTACCTACTTTGTTTCGATCCAAAAACTCCATGTAGCATGGATCACTGAGTGTCAAGACACAGCTGTGAATGGCCACAGCTGGATTTTTTGTGGATTTTATGGGTGAAACATGGTCATATAAAAAGGGTCGCGATGCAGAAATCGCAGACATCAAGGAGTGGTCGAGATTTTCTTTTTCATATATTCACCTTCAAACGTTTTTTTTCCCAACTTTTTTTGTTTGTTTGTTTGATCAAATATTTGTCATCTAACATATCGGAGAAAATGCGACAGTAACAAAAAAAAAAAAAAAAAAAAAAAAAAAAAAAAATACACTTAAGCGATAGTTATGAGGTAGATATCCGTGACTTTTTTACAGACGCCATTTTTTTCATTGTGACATAATTTGTTTAAAACTTTAAAATATGTGAGTGAATAATTTTTTAAAGTTTTTTTTTTTAAACGAAAAAGAAACAGTGGACTGAGTCTGGAGTAGAAACATCCAGAGCCACCGTGCACAGGCGTGTGCTGGAAATGGGCTACAGGTGCAGCATTCCCCAGGTCAAGCAACTTTTGAACCTGAAACAGTGGCAGAAGCGCCTAACCTGGGCTACAGAGAAGCAGCACTGGACTGTTGCTCAGTAGTCCAACGTATTTTTTTCAGATGAAAGCAAATTTTGCATGCCAGAGTTAGGAGGAAGAATGGGGAGAAGGAAATGCCAAAATGCCTGAAGTCCAGTGTCAAGTACCCACAGTCAGTGATGGTCTGGGGTGCCATGTCAGCTGCTAGAGTTGGTCTACTGTGTTTTATCAAGGGCAGGATCAATGCAGCTAGCTATCAGGAGATTTTTTAGCACTTCATGCTTCCATCTGCTGAAAAGCTTTATGGAATTGAAGATTTCATTTTTCAGCACGACCTGGCACCTGCTCACAGTGCCAAAACCACTGGTAAATGGTTTACTGATCATGACATTACTGTGCTCAATTGGCCTGCCAACTCTCCTGACCTGAACCCCATAGGGAATCTGTGGGATATTGTGAAGAGGAAGTTGAGAGACACCAGACCCAACACTGTAGATGAGCCTAAGGCAGCTATCGAAGCATCCTGGGCCTCCATAACACCTCAGCAGTGCCATAGGCTGATTGCCTCCATGCCACGCCGCATTGAAGCAGTCATTTCTGCAAAAGGATTCATGACCAAGTATTGAATGCATAGCTGATATAATTAAATGAAAGTATGACTTTTTTTGGGTAAAAAAAACAACACTTTTTTTGTATTGGTCGGATGAAATATGCTAATTTATTGTGATAGAGATTTTTTGTTCTTGACTTTTTTGCCAAAATCACCAATATTAAAACAATAAAAGGCTTGAACTACTTCAGTTGTGCGTAATGAATCTAAAATATATGAAAGTGTAATGTTTATTAGTACATTACAGAAAATAATGAACTTTATCACAATATGCAATTTTTTTTTGAGAAGGACTAGTATATACAGCATCACATTTTTTTTGCATCAGGAGAAAATACTTTTAATGTTTACTAAGGCTGCAGCGAACGGTTATTTTAGTAGTCGATTAATCTGTAAACTAGTTCGTTCAAATAATTGAGTCATTGGATAAGGAACATTTAATGCGTTGCAGAATAAATTTTAGGAGATGTAAGACTAGGGCTGGCTAAGTTTGCACTTTCAAAAAAAAGCATTAAATGCGAATAAGAAATAACAGTTTTTCTTCAAACTATGCAGAATTGCACTTTTAATTAAAAATAAATTAAAATACCTCATCTTAGCCCCAAACAGTATAAAAATAATGAGGATCTAAGTATAACAAAATAACAATTGGCTAAGTTGCATAGCAAAAGTCCGCTAAGCTAAATGCTATAAAATACTAACTTTATTATTTTTTTACAATGCTTTTAACAAATCGTTCAAACACATATTCCCACAAAAAAAAAATGGATATACCAACGGACTTAATTAGGAATGCATTAAAAAACACTAGCTCAAACAAAAACTTACCTTAAGTTGGTCCTAACAGGGAGCAGCTGAATTCAGCCATGTCTTACATAAATCTTACATTGTACACCTTTAACAACCCAATTAACTGAGTTGGAAGAAATATTCTATTAATAGTTATCGAAACCTTGAAAACATGTCATTTAAGAAAAACGTGATGGACGCTTCATTTTTTAAAAAATGTCCTTGAAATGGAATCCTCCTGTACGAATGCATTCTTGAAATCTGCTGTTCCTCATCAATTTCTCATCCTGAAGGGAAAAGCCTATTATGAAATCATTGCAATTAAACACGTAAGGAACTTCAGAATTATAAATGAGCAATTTGATTATTTCGCAGCACAATAGCGCTCTCTTGTGGCCATACAGACGGAGATCTGTTTGGGCGTAAACATTATCATTTCGGATTTAGCCGTTCGTCCATAAATTTTTTATCAAAATTCTTTTACTCATATATTTTGTTTGGCTGGCTTTTTTAAATGAAAGTTTAATATATCAAAATTAAATCATGGTACGTTCTCACCCCCCCCCCCCCCAAAAATCATTTATTAATACCAAAATGCCAATTACAGCTCTAAAATGAGTTTTATTTATATATATATATATATATATATATATATATATATATATATATATATATATATATATATATAACGTTGTTTTTCATTGAATATGATTTTTTAAAACATATCAGCAAATTGGAACATATATACAGAGGTGGGTAGATTAGCCAAAAATTTTATTCAAGTAAAAGTAGCGTTACTTCAAAATAATATTACTCAAGTAAAAGTAGTCGTCCAAAAATGTACTCAAGTACAAGTAAAAAAGTATTTGGTGAAAAGAATACTCAAGTAAAGAGTAACATGAGTAACTCCTTAAGATTAAAAAAAAAAAATTTTTTTTTTTTTTTTTTTTTTTTTTTTAAAAACAATGGTATTTTTTAGGTGAAATCGGTAGAGCTACCCCGGAAATACACAAGGCACGTCGCTACTCTTGGCATCGCTGGCAAAAACATAATCAATCTAAAATGTAGAATAAGAGGATAAATGTAACGACTCTTGTGTAGCCCAAAGTAGTAGAGTAAGACTAATGTTTTTTCTTCACAAATCTACTCAAGTAAAAAGTATAGCTTAATAAAACTACTCTTAGAAGTATATTTTTCTCAAAAAGTTACTCAAGTAAATGTAACGGTACATGTAACACGTTACTACCCACCTCTGCATATATATAATGTTAAGTTAATATACATATAAAAAATAAAATAACCGAAATATTCTAAATAAAATTAAATGACATTGTTTACTAACCTTTAATTTTATATAAATGCAAAATCACATTGGAGGTATTGCCTCCTCGGCGGTTACCCTCAGCAAACATGTTTTACTTGTTGGTTGGCCCCCTTCTAAGCCATGGGCGGCTGTAATTTTTCTGTAGCCAAAGCCAAAGTATTCCTATACTAGTGATTACGTTTTCTTCGATGGGGGAGAAAAAAGTTCCAAAGCACAGCTGACTGAGAATGAGCAACAACTGGTGCGGGAGAGTTGATTTTTGAGAGATTAAAAAATAGCTAATACGTTAGGGACGGTATGACGAAAAATATTTGCGATTTTGAAACCTTGACGTTTTCATACCACATTATACCTTGAAACCCGTAATCGGCACATGCCTAGGGGGGACAGAAAGGAACAAAGACTGAAAGGAGGAAGGAAAACTCTTTTCGCAACTATTTTACTCTTTAGCGTCAACTGAAGGCAAGACGTCCAATCCATTTGAACTGGGAGGGCTTGCAACCCTGAGTTGAATGAATTTGATGTCTACTAGAGACAAACTAATTGGAATTCGCAGCCGAAGACTGAAAGGACCCACGTGATTGGACGTCTATCATCGTCAATAACCCTAAAAGAGTTAAATGGAAAAATGTGTTTTGTTGTGATGTTAAAAAAAAGTCACGACAAAGACTTTAAATTAATTTATTATTTAAAAAAAAAAAAAAAAAAAAAAAAAAAAAAAGCACTTCTCCACTGAGGCTGAACAAACATGTTTTTCTTTTTTTTTTCTTCTTCTTTCTTCTATGGTTTGGAACTTGTACAGTCAGACTCGGGCAGGAGGGAGGCGTCCACTTCTTTTTTGTTTTATATCTCGGGGTTCCTTTGTTTCGTTTGCGTGTGTGAAAACAAGATGACGCGATTAACAAAATAAAAAATAAAAAAATAGGAAATAAAAGTGGACAAACATTGAATCAAGTGCAGGTGTGATTTTTTTTTCTTTCGTTTTTTTTTTCTTGGGCTTTTAGAGCGCGACAAAGTGACGGAAATCTGCTTCAGCAATTCATCCATCGCAACTTAACTCATTTGCGGCAGGACAAGTCCAATCCATTTGAACTGGGAGGGGTGGCTGCCAGTTCAAAAGATTGGACATCTATTCATGTCAATTGCATGAAGCTGCTGCGGACTAATAGGAGAAAGGATGTTTATGTATGGTGAAAATATATCTAAGAAAATTCAAAATATAAAGGTCCTCCGCTTCACAAGGCGGCGCTGTTGCAGGACAGAAAAAGGCGAGTTGAGCGGCTAGCTGCCAAAAGTCGGGAAATCATCCCCGTTTCTGATTGGGTGGCTGTTTTTAGTAAGATGGCCGCCACCCTCGCCGCCGCCCGGCGGGTCTGGATGAAAGAGTTTTCAAAGGGGCGTGGTTTGTTAAGGGGGCGTGTCTTCCGCTGAGGTAGCTGCGACAGAGGGGCGGCGCTAAGGTGGATTTAAGGCGCTCGTGTTTGGCTCGTCCGTCGGACGCCGCTCTCTCTCTCTCGTTTTTTGTTGCTCCTCGTTTGGCACCTCAGTCGGGACAGGTTGGGTTGCCAAAAAAAAAAAAAAAAAAAAAATCCCCCAGGTGGCCTTCCCATTTAAATTTACTGGAAAATTTCTAGAAGTGTTCAGAAATGAGTAGAAACTTGGAAATGTTACAGAAATACAGATTTTCGTTGATGTACAGAATTCCTGGAAATTCTCTGGAAATTGACGAGATTCTTTTATCCTGAAATTGACTTCAAAATTTTAGAAATTTAACAAGAATATGAAATACAGTAACTGACCTTTTTATGAAACAAAAATAACATCCAGAAGTATAATGGAACAGAAATTTCTCGGAAACATTCCAGAAATTTACAGAAATCTCCTGGTTAATTTTTCAGAAATGGACAATTTTCCAACAAGAAATTAAATGAAATGATTAAATTTCTCATTAAATTTCCGGAATTGTTTTCCAGAAATTTACAGGAAGAAAAGCACCGGGAATATTTTCCAAAAATTTTCAGAAAAATATTCCGGAAATGTACAAAGATTTCCTGGAAATTGGCCTTTTTCTTTAAATCAGAAAATGACTGAAAAACTTTCAAGAAATGAACCTTAATATGAAATACAATTACTGACTTTTTAGAAATTTTCCACCCCTTTGGAACTCTCGAGTAAGTTAAAGAAATGACAGGTGGGTAATGCAGTGGGGGTGTTGCGCTCTGTGGTTTCGTGGGGTTCCATCAAAGACCTTAGCTGTTACCGTTGTCCGCTGGTCTTGCCTCATCATCCTCCATTTTGATCCGTTTGGCATCCGGTGGTCCCACCTGCTGATCCCCGTTCGGCCGCTTAACAGTGGGCAATGACGCCGAGGCGGAGGCGTGGTCGGCGAGCAGGTGAAGTGGGCTGGCCACAGATGGACCTAAACGTCCACAAACAAGTCTTTAGTATGTCGTAGAAAAACATTTCAGTTAGCTATAATGGGTTCCAGTTCCTAATCATAAACTGGCAGTGATCAAAATTGCAGATTCCTTTGAACAGGGGTGCCGATTTCGTCGATCGCGGGAGGTTTCCTCCTTGAAAATTTGATCTCGGAGTAAAAAAACAATGAGCACTCCTACCTTAGAGGCAATCTAAAGGGGGATTGAAGGAAAATGGTATTTTTGCATTTCAATCATCGACATGCCTGCTTCTATTGTTTTAGTACATAATAGAATATAAGATATTCCAACCATAGTGTAACCAACAATAAAATGTCTAAAATAAGAGTGCGTGAGAAAGAATGTTTGTGTAAGCAGACAAAAGAGCCCTCTTTGCAAGAAATGAGTGATGAGAACAGGCCAGTATGCTGACAGTTGACGAACTACGTCACAACTAGAGCTGGGAATCTTTGGGCACCTAACGATTCGATTACGATTACGATTCAGATGGTCCGATTCGATTCTAAAACAATTATTGATGCACCCCCCCCCCCCCTTTTTTTTTTTTTTTTTTTTTTAATATTTTGTACATTTGTTCCAAAATTGTTCAAAAATACTCTCAGGCTAAACCAAACTACTATTTCAGTATCAAGTTAACATATAGCAGTAAACAAATATACAAAAATAACAGTAAATAAAAAACTCCAGTCCCCATTCTGTATCAGCAGCTTTAAACTACATTCAATTAATTTAATGTTGTGAATCAACCGTTAAAATTGCTCCCGTTAATCCATAATTTCCCTTTTGTCAACTTTCGACATGTGAAAGTTTTAAAACTATTTTAAAGATAGATTCAAGTCAATATTTTACTGATTTAGGAGTATTTTAGATAAAAAGTTAATTAGGTTTGCTTGGAAGGTTCGCTACAACAGCCTTGCAGAGAAGTGTACTGCTTTAAGATGGCGGCCGTTTACTACGTCTGCATCTAGCTTTTTGTAGATGTGCTGCAAACGCTACCGCTACCGTAGTGCATCTAGTCTTATATAAATGATATCTACCGTAACATTATGTGGATGACGTACTTTTGTAGCAGCTTCAGGTATGTTATTGTGTTTTTTTATCTCGTGGCATGAGTTGAGCTAGAGCCGTGAGTTGAGCATTGGCATTACCCGAGGGGCCGGGTAATGAGAAGCATGATGTTTAGCTACTCTCGCTCCGCTGCTCATTGACCGCGCGGCGCGCTGAGTGTGTTGTACTTCCGCTTTACTTGGCATATTTCAATAATCGGAATTTGGATGTTTGTGAATCGTTTTCCAATCTTCCACGGCCGAATCGCGAATAATCTAAGAATCGGAAATTTTGCACACCTCTAGTCACAACATCGCAATATAATTACAGATGGACAGAAAGTTCTAAGCAGACGTCGTGCACAGAGTCAGCCCACTCCCAGACGACCGTGACAGAAGCTAATCAGCGTGGCACCAACAACAGTGACCACTAAATCTTTTGACCAATCCAAAGCCCCTTTCAGACATACGCTGAACTACGCTCTAATCTCGGGATTTAAATGGGTAGACCTTATGTCTGAAAGCCATTTTTCGGGTCGACTGACACGGAGATGACACGTATATTCATAGGCGGATCTACTATTCAGGCGAAGTAGGCGATCGCCTTAGGCCCCCAACCAGTAGGAGGCCCCCAACCGGCTGCCCTTGCCCCAACGAGCAAGGGCTTGGGCCACCGGAGCCAGCAGCACCCCAAACTATTGTATAATTATGTCAGCATACCAAACAAACAAATAACAAAACAAAAAAGAAAGCCATTTGAATGCTGCATTTATATTACCCCCCCCCCCACACAACACACACACACACACTACAATGGACTCTTCCATGACGACAGACTAAGTATCAGTCGATTAGCTTCATTTAGTGCCGTTTAGCTTCGCTTAGCTCCATTTAGCATTGCTTAGCTCCGCTTAGCTGTACGTTAGCTTCACTTAGCTCTCCTGCGTTTTTCACGCCACTAAAATCGCTATTTTTACAGCTCACTTGCTCCTTTGCACGTCGGCTATCGTTAATTTGGAACACATGAGCGAACGTGCTCTTCATGAGAGCCAAAGTGCAGTGAGGGAGAAGTTGAGAACAGGCCGCTAATGCCTCTTTTAACTTTCTTCTTCTTCACACCCAACATACAATACACCCTGTGGCGAAAGAATGCAGTACAGTTCCAATCAGTCATACAATAACAGTCAACAGCTGGTTAACAGCATTTGCCAACGAAAAAAAAAAAAAATCTATTAGTGCCACCACAAGCAATGACGAAGAATTTTTTTTTTTTTACGGAGTGTAAAGCTATTAGCGGTTTAGCGAACGCACCTCCGGTGAACATTTCAAAATACAAGCAAGTTATGTTCGTCATATAAATAACGGTCTCAGGCTATAGTCCCACACACTTCGGAATTAATATTATAATATGTAAAGTAAATACTACAGAATACAGATTCTACACTAAGAATAGCTTTCAAATGACAATCTTTATGACAAATATGTTTGGCAAATAATAATTATTATTATACTACTATTATATAGTAGTATACTATAATAATAATGCTAGAATTTTTTTCAAGAATTGTTTTGAATAATGTTGGAAAGGCAAAGTCTGTGTTCTGAATCTGTTTACTTTCTTTTGCACTGGTAAATCCTATCAGCATTTAACCTCATTGTTTAATTGTGATTAATTATTGTTATTTACATGATTATTTGTAGTTTAATAAAGAATTTAAGTGTTCAAAAATGGTTTTGTGAGTAAATAAGCGTAAAAAAAATGTCCTTGCTAAATTAGTAAAAAAAAGAAAATTATTAGATTAGTTGACTCATTGTAAAACTAGCCTGCTGACTAATCAGGAGAAAAATTGTCACTTAGGACAGCCCTAGTGTACCGGAACATATTTCCTCCACACCCTTCCCACCTTTTTAACCCCTGACCCATGAAGAGGGCCCCTGAATATGTTCGCCTAAGGCCCCAAAATTGCCAAGACCGCCACTGCGTACATTAACCGGGTTGCGTCCTAGTATAACGTCCGGGATTCACCCGGGGCGCGGCATGTGTGAAAGCAGCCATTTAACAGCCCGAAGGCTGATGAAACAAACATCATGGCAGGCCGATGGTCATTTCCTCTTTCTTCGCAGGTAAACAAACATCGCAATTTTCAACATGGCGAACAGGAAAGATAGCAACATTAAACTGGAAACATAACAAAATAAAATTGCAACTGGATCTTATAAGTCGAGGAAGAGACAGTCCATTGCCCATCTACGGAAATGTGTGGTTTATTTTGTTACCGATGCCGATCAAAAATGACGCAATGTCCAGGTTATACAATCCCGCCCTCCCTGCACAGAGAGCGCCAAGTCGCCAACACGGGACGAGTCTGAAAGTGTCCGACCCGGGTAATTCCCAGTACATCTCCCCATGTCTGAAAGTCATGACACGGGTAAATCCTACATCATTTTAGACAGGAATGTAGTGGGCTATAAGTCTGAAAGGGGGCTCAAGGCCAATGACACCCTTGGTCAACGTTCAGACAGCCCATCATATCAGACTCCTCGCACCTCCTAAAAGATTTCTGTTCCATTTATTGTTGTTTTTGTCAACAAAGACAATAACAAAAATATTATGTTGACGAGCAATTTTTTTTCATGACGGAGACAATAACGAGCTAAAAACGTGTCTTAGGGAGACTAAAACATAAGTCGTGGAAAGTCGCTGTTAGAGCTAGTCTTCAGATTATCAATGTTAGTGGTTTTGGATTCACTGGTTACAACAACATAAACAAGCGGCGTTTGGCTAACAGGTCCAATGCCAACAATTCCCCAAAATTTACTGCAAATGAAAAAGGTTTTTATCATAAACAAATGGATTAGACATCTTAGAGACAAAGAGTAAAATGTAATGACATGCAATAATGTCTGACCGCTGCTCTGTATGGCGGTGGTGATGCTGTGGTTTCCATTCTGTGTGATGGTCTTGATGGGCAGCTGGTGCTGGCCTAGAATAGTGACGGTCTGCAGAGGTCCGGATGCCGCCGAAGTCTGGATGATGCGACCCACCGCTCCCGTAGCTGTTATGGTGGGCACAGTCTCAACTTTCACTGAAAAGACACACAAATTGGCTGTCAATGACAGCCCGCACCGCCGTTTCGAGCGTCGCGTCGCTAACTAGCACCTTTGCCGTCGGCGCGTTCTCCGTTCTCCTGCGGTTCGCTCTTGCACACGACGGCGGCCGGTTGTGCGATGACAGCGGCGGTGGCGGGGATCTGCTGCAGCACATGGACCGTCTGGACTGTTTGAACCGGCTGAGAAGAGCCGGCACTGACCGGAGACGCCATGGTGTAGGTGACCGGCTTCATGCTTTGAGGTAGCTGACCCTGCAGCGCGATCAGCACCGGCTGGTTGCCGACTGGAGAGCCTGGGAAAGGATGCTCAGTTAGTCTATGCCAGCAGTGTCAAACACATCTTTGTAGAAGGCTCAGAATTAATCGACTAATTGACAGGGATTAGATTGTCAAATGAACAGAGAACTATTTTCCTGATGAATTGTTCAGAGACATTGTAGACCTCATAATTGGCCAACCACCCCCATTTTTTTAGTCTCTTCATGGCAAGTATTACATTAATTTATTTACATTTTTTATTTAACCACCAAAGACGTAGTCATACACTCATATTCACTACCAAAAATGTATAAACAATGTTATTTATGACGTTCAAAAGCTCATAACTGATGAAAAAAAGTATAAACAAACCTTTTTTCTTATAGTGAAAGAAGTCATTTTAATATTTTTAACGTCTGTTTTCATGTAACTATAGAACACAATGGCTGGTACAGGCTGGGAATGAACGAGTTAAGAAAAAAAAGGAATATAGAGGAAATAGTCCAATTTATTTTTTCAAATATATGTATAAACAGTGTTGTCACAGATTAATTGACAAAGTAATTTACTGATTACTGTACGCCTAAAAAAGTAATCTATTTACTTTATTATTAAGGTAACTAAGATACTTTAAAAATAATTTATCAGTTACTTTTTACCAATTTTCCTCACTTTGCTGCTTTAACATAAGAATGACAATAGAAAATTGTAATTGCATGTAATTGAATTTTTCACATAAGGCACGGAATTTGTTCAAATCAACTCCACCGACTAATTAAACCCCTGCTAACTTAAAGCCCAATGTCAAAAATTCTGAACTTTCCCAATTAAAATAGAGACCTGCCTGTTATAATAATTAGAGGCGTGAGACATTTCCGATTATTAGATTATTCGCGATTCGGCCGTGGAAGATTCGAGAACGATTCACAAATATCCAAATTCCGATGATTGAATCATACCAGGTAAAGCGGAAGTAAAACACAGTCAGCGCGGTCTTTGGGACGCAATGAGGAACGGACCGAGAGTAAATATCACGTTCAACTCATGCCGCTAAATAAAAAAACAATCATACCTGACTGCGGCTGACAGCCTCTACAAACAACGCCCAGTTGCTAGTTGCTACACACATACGGCTACAGTAGATATCATATATATGTAGAACTAGATGCAAATTGACAGACGACATCGGTGTTAGAACATGTATTATTGAACAGAGATGCAAAATGACAGACTTTCCGGCGTAAGTAAACAGCCGCCATCTTAAAGCAGTAGACCTCTCTAGAAGGCTCTGTTGTAGCGAACCTAATTAACTTTTTATCTAAAATACTCCTAAATTGGCAGAATCTTGTCTTGAATCTATCTTTAAATGATGAAATAGTTTTAAAATTTTGACAAAAGTAGACAGAAGGGAAATTATGGAATAACGGGAGCAAATTTAACAACTATAACAGTTGATTCACAACATTAAATTAATTGAATGTAGTTTAAAGCTGCTGATACAGAATGGGGACTGGAGTTTTTTATTTACCGTTATTTTTGTATATTTGTTTACTGTTATATGTTAATTTGATACTGAAATAGTAGTTTGGTTTAGCCGGAGAGGATTTTTGAAGAATTTTGGAACTAATGTACAAAACATTAAAAAAAAAGAAAAAAAAAAGGAGGGGGGGTGCATCAATAATCGTTTTATAATTGAATCGGAGCCTCTGAATCGTAATCGTAATTAGGGCTGCAGCTATCGAATATTTTAGTAATCGAGTAATCGACTGAAAATTCTATCGATTAATCGAGTAATCGGATAAAACAAATATATTTTTAGGTGAAGAGCAATTATAAATATACATGAGAAAACAAGACATTTCATCTAATTTTGAACCATTTTCAGTCAATCAATGTCTTTATTTTCGATGTATATTGTTGAAAACAGCCAACAATTGCATCTCAGATGTAACTAGAATTTAAAAAAAAAATAAAAAAAAGACTAATTCACTGCTTTCACTCAAAAAACTTTAGATCTTATTACAAATATATATATATATATATATATATATATATATATATCTTACCTAAAAATGCCGTTACGCTTGATAACACACATCACTTAAAAGTTTGGATTTTTTCCCACGTCTTTCAATTGAATTTCTCTTTGTGTCAAGCCATTTTTAAGTTCTAGTTAAGTTTTAAGTTAGTCTAAACTGTATGTCCTGATAGGATTTTGAGTTTTTGCAGTGTTCAAAATAAATGTATGATACAGGCTGTATTGGAGCACATTAGCACCAGTGCTACTTGGTGTTTTATCCAGCAATGACTACTGAGCTAAAATTGATAGTTAGCATGATTAAGTTTTTATTTTACACCCTCATCACTCCACAATGCTATGTTATGTTAAAGCCTGTATGTAAGACACGCTAGCCAAGCATCGACAGTGGTCATAATTAATAGAAACCTAGCCCTCCGCAGGGCTAACGTGATTTCAGAACAGGAACGTTAATCTTATTTATTAGCGCTTAGCGCCCTACTGCTTTAAGATGGCGGCTGTTTACTAAAGCAGCCCAGACGCGGCCGAGTCTGTCATTTAGCATCTAGTTCAACATACATGCGATTTCTATGAGACGCATGAGACGCTACCTGTACCAACGTAGCATCGTGCGGGCTAGTATTTAGCAACGTCGGCGTTGTTTGTGGCGGCTGTCGGCTGCAGTAAGTTCCCCCCCCCCCTTCTTCCTCTCCGCACGTGACAGCCCGTTGTCCCGCATTAAAAGTAGTCCGAGCAAAACGTGATGCTTAGAGCTGTCAAAATAAACGATTACTCGAGGTGAATAAAATTACTCGGATCAGTTTTTAAACTCGAGTTACTCGAGTTGCTCGAGTACTCGTTTCAGCTCTAATCGTAATCGAATCGTTAGGTGCCCAAAGATTCCCAGCTCTAATAATAATGTCTATAAAAGTTGTAAAGCAATAAAACAAACAACAAACATGAAAAATATGAACAAGAATTCTTCAACGTATTTCATAATGGATCCAAATTATTTTTCGAACAGATCATGTGACGAGCACCTGAGACGGACATTTGCTTTGATTAACCGAAACTAAAGCTGAGGAGGCAAGATGGATATTTAGAATTTCTTTAAACCTACACTTTCAAAAGCTTCAACAACTGAGCTTGAACCAAGAATTGCGCAAGAACAGTGTCATCAACATGTTTTGGACCCCAAAAAAAGAGTCAAACTCCGCCAGTGGTTACAAACTGTAACTATAAAATGTACGTAGAGGCTGGTTACAAACTGTAGAAGTGCTCTCTTGACCTGCAGGCTGTGCTTCGAGTTGTATAGCGGTGTGCTGTAATTCCAAGAGGTTCCTTGAATTAGATTTCAAGTTTTTAGCGGTCGATAGTCTTTTTGAGCCAGCGCAAAGTTTGCAACGCCCCAGCGCAAAGTTTGCAACGCCCAGAGATATTTTTGTCATCTTTACTGGACAACACTGTGAAGTAATGGCTGTGTTTCCAGTGAGCAAATGCAGTCGTTTGTAGTATCTCTCCTGCCTCTTTCATTGCGTCCTGACGAGGTAGCTAGGCTATGTTGTTTTGGCCGTTGCAGACAGCGCTCACACAGCATGGTAATACACATGACCCGTTATTTCTTGTCCTTCGATTAGAAAACATGACATGTGATGTCACTCCCAAACAGAAGAGCAAAATTTGTATTTGAAATGCTCTTAGTACACGACTACAGTATTCTTGGTTCTACATACATTATGAGGCATTCACAAAATAGTAACGCACAGGCACTAAGGAAACTATTCAGATTAATGTTTGGAAAAATAAACGCGTTAGATTGCTCGATACTGAAAGAAAGTAACCAGATTACAGTAACGCGTTACTTAGTGACGCGTTTTATATATATTATATATATATATACACTGTAAATGCTAACATTCAAATTAATTAAATGTGATAAGTGAACTAAACTCAATTTTCATCAACCTGTTGTGAACACTACTTTTAAATAAGTAAGTAGTAATTTGGGGTTGGAGAACTTGCTTAACTTGATATATCCCAGTTAAGTCAAATTAGAAAAAATAATTTCTTGTACCCAGTGTCCTTTGGGCGTTCTATCAGACATGCGCAGATCTGCCCTGCCCACTTTCGCGCTCTTTCCAACACCTTTCTCAGTTATTTTCGCCATTGTGGGTTTACTTGTCCTCAGCACACTGATTTGGTAAGTACATATTTTACTCTTTTGTAAACCGTCGATTTGTCTTGTTGTAGTGTAGTAGCCTGTGTGCTGCCAGGGAGGAGAAGTGTCAATTACATCAAATATCACCGCTAGCAAGCATGCTATATGACCGTGACAGGAACCTCATCATTTTCAGAAACAAATGTAGACTACAGTTTATGGTAGACTCCCATTTTATGCCAGCCGGCGTTTTGAATTCTTGACAGACGGGGCTCGTAACGTTTTTAGGCGATGGGAGAGGTTTTTAAAACCGATTTAAAACAGTTACCGAGCGGTTTTAAGTTAGCTAGACCGAGGGGAGGTTCGCTTCCTGTTTTAAAAATAAAAACACTAATTCTATCGTTAGCGGGTCTTTTATTTTGTGAAACTAACAGGAAGTGCCTTAATCACTACGGCTAGCTTGAGTAGCACCGAATTTGCACGTTGTGGATCTAAACGGCTACTTTCTCGCGTAAAAATGTTAGAAATGTCGATAAAGTGATTTATTTACAGAGTTAGTGCTAGAATTAAGTCAGCTTCAGCCTGTCTATTTCGGCTCAGGTAAGAGCTAAATGCACAGTCAGACCTTATGTGCGCCAACGTAATCGGTTCTTGCGTTGGAGCAGGGGTCCCCAAACTACGGCCCGCGGGCCGGCCGGATACGGCCCGCCTCCACAATTGGTCCGGCCCCCTGAAAATAGTGTTATTATTTCCTGGCTTTTTTCTGTGAAGAACCCAGACAGGGTTATTTGGTTATTATCTATTTAATTAATTGTGTTATTATTATTCATTATTATATGATATTATATTATGTTATAATTATTTTTATTTTATTTTGTTCCAAGAAGAATTCAGAAAGGGTTATTTAATTATGGCTTTCTGAAAAACAATAATTTTTTTACATTTAGGCACTGCTGCAATCGTCACACTTTTTCTGTTACAAACTGACCCGGCCCCTCATCAGAGAAGGGAAAAGTCATGTGGCCTTCACAGGAAAAGGTTTGGGGACCCCTGCTTTAGAGTGTTTGTCATCTGCCCTTCCATTTGCTTTTCTTCATGTGCAGTGCCCCCCCTCCATGTTTGATCAAACTGCACTGATAATTTGAAATTGTTTTAAAATGCATTAATCGCAAAAATCAGAGGACTAGATCACATTTCCCCCTGTTATTTCACCACTTTAACTTTGGTCTAACCTAATATAGGAATACAGATAGAAAGAGTGCAGAGATCACACTCGACGCCATAACAACCTGGTGTGTTTAAGGTTGGTCATTTATGTGCCTATATTTTGACATTGTTGCCTTAATTTTGTGTTCTTTTTTTACCATCCCCCAATCAGGCTGAAGCAAATGGTCAAAAGTCCACACATACCTCAGTCTCAGCAATTACAGGTATGTTTCATACACTGATCAATGAATCATTTAATATTTGTATTTGTTTCATGGGTTGGGATAACAAACATGCATTAATGTTTTTACAGATGGATTAAGAAATTAATTGTACATCTCAATTTGAATGTTCAAAAATAATCAATAACTCATTGTTAAACATTTTAGTTTGTGAATATTAAAATAATTTATTGCAGATTTTAATTTGTGGTTAAAAATAATTGGACATTTTAATTTGTGACTGTTAAGAAAAAAATTAACTTTTTTTTTTTCTAACAAGTTCTCAATGCTGAAATTATCATGTCTTTTCAGGTCAACCAAAGCAGTATTCTCTAATGCAGTGGACTTGCAAGTACTGCACATTTTCTGCTGAAAAGAGCCTACTTGCTTAAGCATTACCGCTTAAAACATGGATACCACACTCGGACATCCCAACTCCCATGTCTTCATAAGGACTGCCTCTGCACATTTAAATCTTTTGATGCACTCAAAGTACACCTATCGACATGGCACTCTCAAAAAGATGCAGGCAAAAGTGGAGAAACTGCATTTGACCATCAGTTGTGCAACTTTGTGGAGCCCTGCTCAGAAGCAGACTTCTTTACCCATTTGTCTCAAATATTTTTTCACATTCAAACCTTTTTTTCTACAATTGTTTTTTTTTTGTTTTTTTTAATTGAAGTGATTTTATTTTGAAAATATACATTTTTTGTTTGAAGCAACTTATTTTTGGATTGAATAATAAAGACACAAATGTCCTAGCCAAAATGTGGTCCAAACGCAGAATTACATCAATCAAAAAAGTTGTTTCAAAAAAAAAAAAAAAAAGAATGAATTTTTAAAAAAAAAATTTCAATCAAAGAAAAATAGTTTTCAAACATATTTTTTGACTTACAAATTTATTTTTGCATTCAAACAAATTTTTTTGATTGACATGACTTTTTCTTTGATTGAAAAAAAAATAATATATATATACTAATGAAATATTTTTGAATAGAAATTACTTTTTTTTTTTTTTTTTTTTTTGAGGAAAAAGCTTAATATGAAATTAGAATTTGAATAAAAATATGACACATATTCTTGGTAAGATTTTAGGTTTCTCAGGTGTATAACTCCAGTACACGTTTTGCATTTACTCTTTTAGTGATGTGAAAAAAACAAAGTATCTTGTTTACTGTATCAGGTGTTAAAGTGAAATTTGAATTTGAACTGAGTTGTGTGTTTTAAAAGGAGTTCTGTATTTTTATGTTTATTTTATCACTGCTGCACAGTTTAAACCATGGCACAATGTTGATTGTAGTTCCAGTTTTGATCACTAATATTGTTGGAGAAATCAGAACTGTTAGCTTTACCAGAGCTCAAGCTCATGTTGTAATGGGAAACTAGTTTGACGCCATGTCTTCAATGCTGAGTTAATGTCCTGAAATTATGATAATAGGATCTCGCCTGTTAGTCTTTGGAAATTACAGGATAGGAGTGGACATTGATGCAGTTCAGGTATTATTCAGTAATTTCTGTAGCAAAAGGTTATTTTAGGTACTTATACTTTGTATGAGGTGCAAAATGTTTGCAAAAGTAGGTTTATAATTAATCCACTGATTGTTCATTGATACTGAGCATTAACCAAACACCGTTCAGCCTGCCAGGAGCCTGTGTCTCTCATTAAATGCACTTTTGAGCATTTTAAAGTAAATTTTAATTCCATTGAATTAATCCAATGAGTGTTCTCCATTTATTGTGTTTTGGGGGTCATTACTGTTAGATAATGTGTTTTTAATGAAATTAGTATGTGCAGATGTAATTTCTATTGTGGAATTCTTTTAGGTCAAGAAAATTAAGTTGACCTGAATATGATGGGAGTACTGTACACTCAAAATAAACAAGTTACTGTAATCCAGTTATTTTAGTTAGTTTGAGTACTGCCAACTCAATAAAAACAAGTGACTATAATCCAAATGTTTTAAGTTAATTTGAGTACTGCCAACTCACAATAATTAAGTTAATCAAATCTAATTCATCTAAGTCAACATAAATTAATTTTTTTAAGGCAGCAAGTTTGCATATATTTTTTTAGTAAAGTCAACTTTTAATATTTTACAGTGTATATATATATATATATATATATAAACAGTATTCTCTAGTCTTTGAGCTCTCAATGAGGGACACAGACATTGTAAATATTCTATTTTCCCGGGAAGTCAATGCACATGATTTATCTTCACGGGCCGCACAAAACGATGTGGCGGGCCGGGTCAAGTCCCCGGGCCAAGAGTTTATCACCTACAGTATATTCTATGGATCACTCAAACTATGAAGAACATCCTGAAACCCACCTGGTGTGTTCTGTGCAAAGCGAGCTTCTTGGATCACGGCCAGTTTGGGTTGGACCACCGTGGTGGGGGCGGTGGCAGCAGGGGCAATGGAGGAGGTGTCCATCTCCATGGGGACCGGGGAGCCCTCTCTGGACAAACTGTCAGGGGTTTGCACACCGCTGGAGTGAGCTGACAGAACCCCCGAGTGGTTTGGGGAGGCTGGGGCGCTCCTGACGGACAACAAATAGGGCACCATTCAACTTAGTCAAGAACATAACTTTCCAGAATCTTCAAAGCACTTTATGCATCTTTTTACTATATTTACAAGGTGAGTTTCCATGCGCCATTCTACTAAATCAGGAATGTTTAGTGTGCAGTTTTTTTTACCATTGGAAGGTTCACACACGGCGTGTTTGAACTACCATTTTAGGGGTGATCTTTTAGACGGTACCAATGTCCTTAGAGTCGAGAACTTTGCCCACCTGGAGGAGAGTGGTCCATGAGGAGTCCTAAAGCAGGGGACGCCACGGGGACGCCGTTTCCTGAAAGCTTGCTCGATGAGCTTGCCCTCCGAGGACGGGTCTATCCTCCAGAAGGAACCTTTGCCAGGCTCCTCCTGCGAGCGCGCCACCTTGATGAAGTAGCGGTTCAGCGACAGGTTGTGGCGGATGGAGTTCTGCGGCCGCAAGAGAGGAAGGACGTTAGTGGGGATCCGTCAGTCCGGTGTTATCTAGCAAACCGACCTGCCAGCCCTTGTCAGCGGTTCTGTAGTAAGGGTAATTCTTGGTGATGTGGTTGTAGATCCCGTTAAGTGTCAGCTGCTTGTCCTGCGCCAGCGTAATAGCCTGAACGATCAGCTGAGCATACGAGTACGGCGGCTTGGAGTCGTCCTAACCAAAATGAGAAAACAATTTTGAGTGTACCGTATTTTCTGAACAACAGGTCGGACTTTTTTTTCATAGTTTGCCTGGGGCTGTGACTTAAACTCCGCTTCAAGTTATAGTCAGAAAAAACACAAAAAACAACAGTGCTTTTTCTCTAGAGTTGGGTATCTTTTAGGTTTTATCCGATACCGTTTACAACTCAGTACTTTTTAAAATTGTTCTGATACCAACACTTAAAAAAAATAAACAACACAAAACTTGTACACTATATAAAAAAAATTCCATTCAATTTAGAGTGCAAACTGAACGCAACGTTGAGTAAATCTGTTTTAATTTGTAGTTAGAATTTGCGCTAGATAGTGAGTAGCATTATGAGCTATTGGTTAGCGTTTGAGTGGCAATCAGCGCATTAGCTTGCTTACGTTTAGCATTTCTTAAATCATTCACCAAATAGTCCCAGCGTTTTATGAATTTTATTACAAGACAGCATTTAAAACGTTTTCATGTGTTTATTGTTACACTAACTTTGAGTGAATTTAATGGTGATTATCGGTGTCATCATTGGAGGAGATGTCTATCTGTCAAGCTACAGTGAGAAAGTATCAATGGCAAATTATACATACAATTAACATCATATTAATACATTAACCCTTTAACACCGAACGTGTCGGCAGCGACGCGTTTACGCATATCGTCTTTGAAGCTTCGTCACGCTGTAATTACGTCACCCATGTGCCGCTGGTTGGTCTCATTTGAAAGTGCGGAAGTTGATGTCGACACCAGTTTTTATTTGAAGTCAATCGACCAGGAAAAACGGGACATAATGGTTTTTTTTTTTTACATTTTATAGTTTTATTGCACTCATAAATATGCATTAAAACGCTGCATGGACCATGTATCTGTCTCCATATTTCCGTCATTTCTTGTCCTCTCCAAAACCGAAAGCAGCACAAAGGACTACATATCCCAAGAGCCGTTGTTTTGCCAAGAAGTACGAAGCGAATGTGATCATTTTTAATACATTTCCAAGCGAGGCGCCAACTAATGAAAGGGAGGCATGCCAAGCATGCAACGGCTGGTTGGTTTGAGAGAGCGACTTTGAAACGTGCAGAATGAATCTAAAACTACATTTTGCGCAAGCTAATGCATTATTTCATTAACTCAAGGAAGAAGATGAGGCGTATTTGTCGTTGTTGTTTTTTGGATGAGTCAGCGTCTCGGCGAGTAGAAGTGACGGCAGCGCGCAAACGGCGAAAGAGTAGGCTGTGTGACGTTGTGTGTGACGCAGCTCCATGACCTATTCAAGAAGAAGCTTTATTGAGTGCACAAAAAAAACCTTTATTGGGTCGCATGCCTGAAATATTTTAATTGAACTGAACTACTTGTCAATATTTTTTTAAAATACTTTTCAATTTTATATATATTTTTTCTTCACAATAATCTTTTCAATTTTTATGTAGATGTGTGTTCGAGAAGCTTGATTGCATGTACATATATACTTTTGATAAGGTAATGGGCACAACACCTAATTTCAAAGAGATATCCTCCAAACCCTTTGGTGTTAGATGATATCTATATATATATTTTTTTCTCACTATTTTGCACTGTATATAACCTGTTTTGACCATAGTATGTGTAAAGGCCAAAAACGCCTATGATCATACCTGCTGTTTGTGTTGAATTGTCGAACATAAAACTATTCAATCTTATTTTTTTCTATTGAATGTTTATTCTAACAAATGAATAAATATTATCAAGCTTCAAAACGGTTGGTCGGGCATGTTTTGTTGTCAATGGGACATCAACATTACAAATTTTGAAAAAAGATTTTGGGATTTTTTTTTGTTGTCTTTTTGGGTCCAAAATGTGGATTATAACTGTTCAGTGAAGAAAACAACAGTTTGGACATGAAGTTCAAGGTGTCCTGAAAAAAGGGACCCAACTTGGCCATTGTAAACAATTTTTTCTTTGAAATATAAAGGCAACATCGAATGCATGCAAATTCGGCGGAAATAGGCTTAGGTGTTAAAGGGTTAATTAAAATAGAATAAAATGTACACAAATGTTTGTTTTCAGTCGGTCTGGTTACCACAGGTTGCTTGGGAACCGGTACCAATTTGATACCGCATTTCCATACCCCACCCGTTGCGTCATATGTGGTGGTCGGGACTCTCACCTTGGGACTGTCCTCTCCCGATGCATCCTTGTCGTTCTCGGGCTGAGAGTTGTCGCTAATCAGTTGCAGCTCAGCAGAGCTCACCATGCGGCCCCCCATGCGGTACCCCGAAGAGCCGGCGCCACGAGGGCTGGACGGGCACGAGTTTGCGGCGCTGATGGGTCAGAAGCCACATTTTAAAGCCAAATTTTTAAATCTACCTAATGTTAAGAACTTACAATTGATTTTTGTGTAAGTAATTCACAGCCTATTTGAACTATCGCTGCCAGCCCCTCCCAGCCAAAATGGACTGGACATCTATTCGCCCTCAATAGCAGGTAAAAAGTAAACTATAGCAGGGTTCCTACAAACTTCATCACATGAATTTTGAGACTTTCAAAGACCTATTTAAGATATCTTGGAATTCAATGCCAATTAGGCATGTGCGGGTCTGAGTTTCTGACCGTACGATAACCTTAAGCCAAAATCATGGTTTCATGGTATTGCAATTACAGCTTTAAAACGTGTTACTCTGAGATATCTGGGGTAAAAAAGATTGAACAGGATTTTTATTTTTCAAAATATATTACCAAATTGGAAGTATAATGTTAAGTTAAACAATATACTAGCATATATACAGTATATATACAGAACATATTCTAAAAATAAATGCTGTCCTTTAGGTGAGCGTAAACCCACAGCCACAGCTCAACAATATTACCATCAGAACAAAAATAATTTTCCATAAAAAGCATGTGTGTATGACTCGTATCATGCGTATCACACAGTTGCCAGAGAGGAAAAAAAAAACACCACGTTTTATCACCGCTAGACACACTAAACACGCTGGAGTAACTCTCGTAGCTGGTGGGAAATGTTCATGACTTCACTAGCCATTAATTTTGTAAAAAATGCAAAATCGTGTTGGAGGTATTGCCTCCTCAGCAGCCACCCTTCGCAAACGTTTTACATGTCAGCTGGCCTTCCTCCTCTAAGCTGCGGCCGTCTGTAACTTTTCTGTAGCTGAAGAGTTAATATAACAGCGATTTTGTTTTCTTCGATGGTAGGAAAAATTTCAGGCGTTTCACCTCGTCCATCATGTAGCACAGCTAACTCACTGACACTGAGCAACAACCGGTGGGGGATGGTTGAGCCTTGCAGCAGCAAGCGAGAGATTTCTCCCTGCATTTTTGGGACATAAAAAATAGCTAATTCCGTAGGGATGGTATGACGGAAAATTTTGGGGTTTTTAAAACTGTTACAATTTCACACCACAGTATACCTTGAAACCGGTAATCAGCACATGTCTAATGCCAATTCAGAGGCAAAATCCACATATGGAAATCTTGGCACGTTGGTTAATGACATCTCAACATTTTAGCATCAGCTAGCATGAGTTACCTGATGGTTCCAGTCGGCGAGGGCAGTGGACTCATGAGGTGGGCGAGGTTGTCGGGAATGTTAATGGTGAGCGGCGCAAAGTGAGGCTGCACCGGCTTGACTGGAGATTCGGGGGCTTCACGCCTCGTCTTCCTGCCGCTGGACAGAGCCGTGAAGGTGATCTTGATATTGGTGCTGGGAAACCGGAACGTGCACCTAATGGGACGGGGACGGGACATGGTCAGCAATAAGCCTGTCGCAATATGCAATAATTCCATTTATCGCGCGATATATAAAAATGGAGGCGATAACTTTTCCGCAGCGATTTATCGCCTCGCGTGCACGTGTGTGTGCGCGTGCGGCAGACGTGCTGTTAAAAGTTCGTTACCAACTGCGCAAAAT
Organism: Corythoichthys intestinalis; assembly: GCF_030265065.1. Classification (NCBI taxonomy): domain Eukaryota; kingdom Metazoa; phylum Chordata; class Actinopteri; order Syngnathiformes; family Syngnathidae; genus Corythoichthys; species Corythoichthys intestinalis. The sequence goes on along the minus strand of NC_080410.1, from coordinate 29,541,946 downwards.
GCATCTTCGTTCCAGGTCCGCCAAAAACTAGCGCCAGAGCCAATTGTTCCCATTATATCCTATTGTTCAACGTATACCGGCCGCGTCAGTGCTCCAGAGTGACTGTGGACCATCTATGGCGCGCCGGTGTTCGGCCATTCCTTACTACACGGCGAAACGTCCTACACAATGCTCAGGGCGCTTGCGCATGCATTCACACGCATGCGCATATCTGTTAGAGGCGGCGATTACTCACTATTTTTGTTTTTATTTAGTTATTTAGAACCTTTTCACAGCCTCAAAGATACTTTTTGCATGTATTACCCTCTCATACTTTTAACCATTGTTTTTTTGTGTTAGCTTTGAAGCAGTTGACCACATTAGTCACGTAGCGTCTTTAAACCGTCCTTATTTGATATAACTACATTTAAGTATTTTCTGAAGGCATTTTTTTAGTACCTTATTCCTGTATGCATCTAAACAAAACAAGTTTAGAGCGCATGGTAGTACTTTAGGTCTCAAATTCGACTAATGTAGGACGTTTTTGCCGATGTAGGATATTTTAGCAGAACACCGGTGTTGTTGACGTGCGGGCGCTCCCGTCAGGAGTGACATTTCACGCGGGGCGGCTATTTTTCGGCACAACGCTGGATATTTACAATTAAGTCCGCCAAAACATTGTTACCGACTTGGCTGCTACGAATAACCTCACTTTGACAAAGAACAGCTGAATGAAATTACCGGTAAGAGCGCTGTGCTTCAAACTCGTCCTGTATATGAAAGCCCTCATATGCTGGTGTTGTGTAGTAATGAGCAGACGTGACTTTAGCGGCGCTTGCTAACTTTTTTAATGCGCGCACACACTAGATATCATGAAATGGCAAACTAGATGTGCTACTTCCCATGCCATTGGCTACGTGAGCCCAGAGTGATTATGGGACATGTAGTCCATATACTACATCGATGAATTCTAAACTGTCATTTGTCACATGAGATTAAGAAGGCCAAATCAATCCATACCAGTGCCTATAGATAATGTTGCAAGTATTGTTAATTCAGTACGTGACACAAATGGATTCGGACCATAAATAGGATGTCTTGCTCATGTAGTAAACCTAGCTACTAAGAGAGCTGTAGCAATCAACGGTGTGCCCTGCCTCACTTTACAAACAGTAAAGATTGTTCTCAGCACTTTTATGCAATTTTTTTTCATATCAGTAAGAAGTAAGCACATAAATATTATGCACTAAAATGCATGTTTATATGATGGCAATTTAATTTTTGCTCGTTAGCAAAAAAAAAAAAAAAAAAAAAAATACAACTGTTTTTTGTTTTTTTACAGAGCATTAAATGTATTGAATCGGATCGAAAATCATGTCCCTCGTATCAAAATTCGTACCGAACCATGACTTAACTGTATCATTGCATCCCTATGGAACACCATTGCAGAAGCTATGACGGGAAAATTTTTTCTAAATGCTGAAGTTGTTAAGTGCATTTTTTTTTTTTTTAAACACATTTTATTTATTCTGTGTTTCTGTGCGGTATAAATATTGTTGTTTTTTACTTAAGAGGTATGGTCTATTGTTTTTAGTTGTGATTTCTTAAAAAGTAGATTTGAATTTAAGAGTAAATATCGCGTTTAAATGGGTGTACTTCATCTATTAATATATACTGTATTCGCACTGTGTTATTGTAAATTGGTTTAAAAAATTGGGGGGGGGGGGGCGCAATAATATCGCATATCGCAATAATTTATGAGAATAATTATCGCACACTAAAATTTGTTATCGCGACAGGCCTAGTCAGCAAACCACTAGATTAATGGAGTTGAACCTTTCAATCCAGATGCTGAGGAGAATAGTCAGAAGTAGCAGGCAATATGTGCAATAATGAGAACTATTCATCGTCCTTGTGACTAGCGAGTGTCCCAGTTTTCAACTATCCATCCAACAGATGGTTTAAGATAATTCAGAACATTATGGTAAATACTTTTCAAAACCCAAATGTTTTTCCTATGCCAGCAATCCAAGTTCGAATTGAATTGATAAAATATCATTAAAGCATTAGAGAGGTTGTTGATGTGTTTACTTAAGCCCCTTTCAGACTTATATCCCAGTAAATAATGTGATGCAGGATTTACCCGGGTCATGGGGTTCACACATGGAGCGATGTCCTGGGAATAACCCGGGGAACACTTTCACAGACTTTTTTTGTGTTTGCGACTCGGCGTTCTCTGTGCAGGGAGGGCGGCTGGCGCGATTTTATAACCCAGACATTACGTAATTTTTGGTCGGCATCGGCAACAAAATACACCACACATTTCCGAAGAAGGACAATGGACTATCTTCCTCGGCTCTACGATCCAGTAGCAATTTAAATTGTGGTGTTTTCAGTAGAGGTGGAAATCTTTGGGCACCTAACGATTCGATTCAGAGGCTCCAATTCGATTATAAATCGCTTACTGATATACCCCCCCTTTCCCCCGCTTTTATTGTTTTGTACATTAGTTGCAGAATTTTTCATAAGTCCTCTCAGGCTAAACGAAACTACTATTTCAGTATCACATTAACAGTTAACAGTAAATATAATACTCATGTCCCCATTCTATATCAGCAGCTTTAAACTACATTCAATTAATTTAATGTTGTGAAGCAACCCTTAAAGTTATTAAAATTGCTCCCGCTATTCCATAAATTCCCTTCTGTGTACTTTCGACATGTGAAAGTTTTAAAACTGTTTTACCATTTAAAGATAGATTCAAGTCAAGATTTTGCTGATTTAGGAGCATTTTAGATAAACTGTTAACTAGGTTGGCTACAACAGAGCCTTCTAGACAAGTCTACTGCTTTAAGATGACGGCTGTTTACTAACGCTGGCAAGTCTGTCATTTTGCGTCTAGTTCTAAATATATGTGATATCTACCGTAGCCGTATGTGGCCGTATGTTTGTAGCAACTAGCAACTAGGCGTTGTTTGTAGTGGCTGTCGGCCGCATTATTGTTTCATTATCTAGCTGCATGAGTTGAACATGATATTTACTCTCGGTCCGTCCCTCATTGCGTTGCAAAGACCGCGCTGTGTTTTAATTCCGCTTTACCTGGTATAATTCAATAATCGGAATTTGGATGTTTGTGAATCGTTCATGAATCTTCCACGGCCGAATCGCCAATAATCTAAGAATTGGAAATTTCGGACGCCTCTAGTTTTCAGTTTAATTTAGCTATTTCCAGTTTGCCATTATGATAATTGTGACGTTTGTTTACCGCTTTTCATTTTACTGCAAAGAAAGAGGAAATGACGATCGACCCGCAGGGATTCCCCTATATTCAACAGATTGTGGCGCACCGCCACACTAAAATGAAAGCCGCCACGCCTGGCAAATGAGATGTATTTTATTTATTTATTTAAATAAATAAAAAATTTTTAAGGCCGCTTCAAACTAGCGGCAGCCGAGTGGGAGGAGTTCAGCGGACACCTATTCATTGTGTATTGTAGCCTAATGTTCGTAACTATGCAGGCCCCCCCTTAAGAGACGCAAGGGGAACGAGTAGGAAGAATGGGAGAACGAGCGAGATAGCGAGAGATAGCGGTCGCATGTTGTAGCAGCCCGCTGTTATTTTGTTATTGTTTTTCTTTATTATTGTTACCACAATAAAGTGGGTAAGCAAATACAGACTTCTCTCCTTCTTGCCCATATCCGGGGCATTACAATAATTTGGATCGGACTTTTCGGCGAAAGTGAGCGGTGGACGGCCGTCTAGGACGGAAAGCAAACTTTGACTAACTTGCGCTGAGAGACTGCGGAGAGGCGGGGCCCAAAATAAAGCCTTGCTCTATTTTCAGAGCGTTGGTCACAGTAAACGATTTATCAGTTCAAGCAGAGTAAAATGATATATTCACGGTACAAGAACGTCGTTTCTGTGTCCATCGATTGGTAAGAAAAGGCGGTTTGTACGAGTGACGTGTGGGCGCTCCCGTCAGGGGGGACATTTCACGTGGAATGGCTATTTTTCGGCACAACACCGGCGCGTCAACTTCAGACAATTACGGCTGACGAAACTTTGATAAATGCGCCCCCCCCACCCAAATTTCGCGAGCTCTGGGACACTCGAAAAATGACTCTCATACCTCTCCTTGCTAAGTTAATGGTACCTCGACGTGCCTTTGTGTGGAAATTTAGTTTACGAACAACGGGGGAAAAACTATTCACCTTCTCACCGAATCAAGTAAAACTCTTTACACGGCTATTAGAATTCCCCCAGTGCTCTAAATGGGTCAGTTGACAGAAGGACTGTTATTGTTGTGGTAATGTAGTACTTATGAGGGTCAAATAAAAGGAAAAAGGAGGACTACGACGGTGGTCTGCAACCCGCGGCTCTCGGGCCGCATGCGGCTCTTTAGCGATGCTTCGGAGCTTTTTTTTTTTTTTTTAAATGGAAAAAGATGGGGGAGGGAAATATATTTTTTTGTTTTAATAGGATTTCTAGGAGGACAAACATGACACAAACATTCTTTCAATTCATTAATATTGTAATGAAGTTAAACTTGTGGTGGCATAGTACAACAGAGTAGTCACGTGGTGCGTCATTATCTATAGGATCCACTGCAGGGATAACAAACATTTAATCATGAAGGCTAATTACGTATTTCTATAGTAGGCTAATATAGCTAGTATCGATAATTATAAGGCTTGTAAAAGGCTTTTAATTTTTTGTGGCTCCAGACATACTGTATCAGTTTTTTTTGTGTTTTTTTGGGGGTCAAATATGGCTCTTTCAACAGTTTGGGTTGCCAACCCTGAGTCACTACGAGATGTAAGTCGTACTATTGCCACGAGAAAAAAAGTCGCATTAGTACATCGGGTAACGTAGCTGTAATCAGCTACGCATTTTACATACATGTACTGTAGCTGAGAGGTACAACATTAGCCTGGCTAATGAAATATTTCAAATATATCTTTGTTATGGTTCTTCTTGGGGGAAAAAATGAAGGAAAAAAAATTCGCTGTGGCACGACATGGTGAGGCTGTCCGACTCCGATGCAGCCCACCACCACAGCTTCAAAAAATCCTAGGGGAAACACTGGACCCGTCATGATATTTACGTCATCAGCCTTTCGTGACCCGGAATTAAACGCCTGTTTTTACACGTTGTGCATCCCGGGTAAATCTTGGACATTATACTACAATGCGATCAGGTCAATGTCTGTGTAATCTCTGTGTCAGTCGACCTGGGAAATTGCTTTAATAAACAAGGGCTACACGTATAAATCCAGAGATTTTAAAGGTGTTCAGGTATATGTGAAAGGGGCTTTATAGTATTTTAAGTTTAATATGCAACACATACTGTGTGGTCAATGTAAAAACATTTTATTTTTAGACAAGATTGGTTTGTCTATCATTGTCAATGGCAGCCAACAAGTAGGCACGCTCCTTTTTTTCTTAAAATATTTTTACTAAACATGCAGTGGGTGACATTCAAATACGAATATTAGAATAGAATATGAAAAAGGATCCTTTTTTTTTTAACATTTCAAAGGCGACTTGGAAAAGAAACACTTGACAGAAACTCGAATTATTCTTGTCAGTATTAGTTCTGTGACTGCTATTTTTAACAGCCTAGTGTTGTATTTCAGTCCCTTTGTGTAAACGAAAATCACTTTTGATACGTTTCTTTGGTGTTTGGATGTGTAAAAAATGCATATTGGCAGCCATTGACGGTGATAGACGTCCGGTCTATTGTAACTGGGATCGCTGCCATCACTTCCAGTCAAATTGGATTGCACACAACAGATGTGATTATGTCATCTTTACGAGACAAACAGTTGACTTTGGAAACATTCACATACTTTGGTTAACAAAATAGAAGTGTACATTATTTTTCCTTTTTGACTGCCAGTGACGGCAATAGACTTTCAATCCATTTGAAGTGGGAGGGTTAGCAGCGGAACAAATGTTCACTTGCTGCCAATCTCCCACTTCAAATGGATTTACTAGTGATAACTAATTCAAATTCACAGCAAAATGATGAAAAGAGCAACACGATCGGACGTCCGTCATCAATGGCGGTGAAAGAGTAAAATATTTGCATATTACGGATCTAGTTCTCATAAACATACAACTTGAAAATGCAATGACCACATGTGGACGCTGGGTCTTTATGGAGTTATTGTTTTAATTATTATCAAAATTAGTCACTTTCCCTATTAAAGGTTAAAGCACAAAACAACCCCTAGTAGTATGATATTTAGGGGTGTAACGGTGAACAAAAATCTTAGTTTGGTACGTGCCTCGGTTTTGAGGTCACGGTTCGGTTCATTTTTGGTACAGTAAGAAAACAAAATGCAAAATATAAATGTGCTAGTTGTTTATTACACACCTTTGTGCTTTTAACAATAGGAACATTAGCTTATACAAAGCTAGAATTCTGCTCAAAAAGTAGCGGGTATTTAAACATAATGCGACAACAATTTGCCTTTCAGACCCCGGGTATTGGTCAGCTTTCTTTCTGGAAGAAAGAAGAAAAAAGAAGTCCTGTGCTAAAGAGAAAAGCAATCCCAATGACAAAGATTTTAACATGTATTTTACAAATTAAATGCCTCAATGAATCATTTTTTTTCTCTTATGAACGGTTTTCAAAAGCTTTATTGGTGGATTTTCTCAAGTTAAAGCGCCAAACAGAAATTAATAAATTTAATTGTGTAAGCAGGATTTGTCTAGTATTCTTATTATTTACTGTAATTACAGGTGTTTTAACTCATTTCAATTTATTTTATTCAAATGGGCTATTATTTATTCTATTATGTGTTTACATTTTACAAATGTGATGTAGTATTCATTTATATTGTATACTTTATGTTGTATAACTTTAGTTCCTATGTGAATATTAGCTCCTACTTGTTTTGTTGTGGTAGGAGGGTTTTGTATTGAACACGGGGCCGTGTTGGTTATTATTATAGCAGAGAAGACAGCAGTAAATCAACAAAGACAAGTCAACTGTGCCCCGATCTACCACTCAAGAGATCTGATGGAGTCAAAAAGTAGGTTACGATTGCATATTAGTTTGAAAATCGACCGGATCCACTGTATTTTTACACGAGAGACTTCCGGTCTGCCAGATCCCAGCTACCGGTAGTAGTATTGACGCAGGAGGGTCGCGTCTCACGTCAAATAATAAACTCTGCCGTTCTTTTCGCGTGCGTCGCGTTGAGCCGCTTCTGGTATGAGTCTTACACGCGGCCGCACTGCAACTGGTGCGCATTGGCTGATCGACTTTAACGCCCGCGTTTCACTGCGTTCTCACGGCGGCCACGTAGTCCCGCCGTTGACGTTTCTGGGTTATATACTGTCCTACCGTGTTGGTACTCATTATAGTAGAGAAGACGGAGTAAATATAATCTACACAAAGAAACTGTAACCCGATCAACTCACAGCCTTGAAAAGTAAGGGTTACATTACGTCAGAAACTCGTTCGGTATGCCTCCGTTCCGAACCGAGCACCACATACCGAAACAGTTCAATACAAATACATGTACCGTTACACCCTTAATGACATTTATATAAAATATAGTTGCACAAAGTATTTAAGTGTGCAAATTGTGAATTAGATCTCTGATAATGAAGAAAACAATGTTTTAACACCCAAAAAAAAAAATTACATCTTACGGACGCAGGTATTTTGTGATGTCAGTTATACCCACGCATTTACATGCACTGATAGCCTTAACACAGGTGCACATGATAATGGGTATTAATGACATAATGAGGAAGGGCGGATAATTTGGGATACTCGCATTTGATTGGCTAAAATAGAATTCGCATTGATCAAATGTGTACCTCCATGTCGGGTGGCGACTTCCTAGATGCACCGTCTTTTATTACATTTTCCTCTACTATTACGCTTCTGTTTTTCCTCATTTTATTCAACAAGATTCTTTCCGCTGTGAAGGACATTATAAAAGTGTTGTCTTTCTCTGTAGAGAGTGAAATATTTTTTTCCAAGCAGAACTTTGGTCACCTTTTTCGGATAACTTTAATTTGGATTCGCCCACCATAAATGGGAATTATTCAAAACAAATAAATAAAAACATAAAAAGGTACAGAGCCGTGAGCCCGTGACAAAAAGTATGTTTCCCTAATTTTCCTAATAAACACCAAAAACATGTTAGGAGTACTTGTGCTCGGTTTCGAGAGGGCGGAGACGCTTTGGGTTTGTTTACGTCCAGCGGTAAAACACGCCGTCGCCACCCAGCTAAAGCTCAGCTCCGCGTTAGTCCCTCAGTCAACATCTTTGTTCGAATAACAAGAGGGCTTGCAAAATATGAATTGACGGGGATGAATAATCTCTCCTGAGCCAATAGTGGCGGAGGCCACAGGCTTCCACGCGCGCTATAACTAGGCCGGGCTAAGCGGCTAACAAGAATGTCAACAAAGAACATGGAGGAAGGATACACATCAAGGCTAACAAGCTAAAACACGTGCTAGCTAGCCCCCACCCCCTCCTTAGTAAAAGCGACCACTAGCTCGCGATGACTGTTGCTTTATTATTATTATTGCGGTCAGTCTACGTGGTTACGTAGTTTAGCATCCAGGGGTTCCACTTACATGGGCGGCAGCTGCAGCGGAGCGGCTCCCCGGCGGAGGAACACCCCGTCCACGAACACCCCGTTCTTCCCCAGGCAGCGGAGGTAGAAGTCTCCCCCGCCGGTCCCGTCGTCGCTGGCGGTGAAAATCTCCAGGTGTCGCCGCGAAATAAAGCTCGAGTGACCCATGCTGACGTCCACGGAGCCCTGCGACGAATTGCGGCCGATGGTCACCGAGCGCTTTTTCATCAGATACTCGAACTCACGGCCCTCGAGCCGCGCCACCGGCCCGAATGAGCTGCTCACTCCAGACATGATTGACGCCAGGCCAGGGAAATTTAGGGGGAAATTGAGTAGACACTAGTGGGGGTACGCGGTCGAATGCGAACTGAGCTACAAACGGGGCATCCAATTTAAAAACGGAATTTGGAGGGGAACATGCGAGGTCGGGGACAGCGGCTCCGACCCACCGCCGAGAGAGAGAGCCTAGCGTCGAGCAGCGCTACCTAACCGGCGGGCGGGAGTTTGCGGATTGACAGTGGTGTCGGCCAATCGTATGAGAGCACTCTAATGCGGCGCGAGGGAATTGACCAATCGGAGGAGAGGAGTAATCCGAGGACACATTCAAGATTGGTTGGCAGGCACACACACAGAAATCTGTCTGGCTGCATGTATGGAAGAAATGGCGACACAACACAGAAACAAAACATAACATTAACAATATAAAACGCGAATCCATATGACAAGTTCAGCATCCGTCAAACTAGCAGTGAGGGGAGTAACCAAATACAAAAACTTAGGTATTCTACTTAAGTAGATTTTTCAGTTAACTACCTCACGTGAATTTTTTAATATATGTATTTTGACGAGTTTTTACAATGAGTTTTTGTTATCATGTTGATGCTAATTACGATGATATTGATTATTTAAAACAGGTTAGCCGAAAAGGCAAACGTGCTCTCATTAAATTAAAAAAAAAAAAAAAAAAAAAAAAAAAAAAAACCATCAAGACCTGACATCCACATATGTGGGCATCACATTGTGAGAGTTAGAAATTAATACAATGTTAATTAAATACAACATTTAAATGACTAAAAACAAATACATTCCGGTTATGGGCCTCAATAACACTCTGAAGTATTTATTATTATTATTTGTTTTTGCTGGAGGACCATCCGATGACAACCCCTTGATTGGACGTCTTTATTCGTCAATGCACTGAAACGATCATTCACTGTCAACCCTCCCATTCAAATGGATTCGACATGTATTGACGGCAATGACAGCCAATTAGTTAATTTTAATGTTACAGATCCGAGAACTTCCAGTGAAAAGAATATGTGGAATTTTATTAGATAAATTGAATTATCATTAATTTTTTTTACTGTTAAAAAAAAAAAAAAAAAAAAATCTGTGACGTAATTGATTTTCCCTCCAATGAAAGCATCTCTGCCGCCAGAGGGAGCCCCGCACTTTCATATTGCCGTATAGGTGACGTCATGTTTCTAGTTGAATGCTGATGATAAATCATTAAAAAATAAAAATCATTTTATTTTTGAGAAGAATATTATTACAAAACATTACTGACATGGCCAGTCGTTTATTGTTGGAACTATATAATTTTATCACAACTTTCAAAATATAAATGCAAATTGTGAAATGTCAAGTGACATTTTTTAAAAATGTGCTCCCAAAAGCACATACTTGTTATAATTGTATATTAGATAGATGGATTGGAATATTTAATTGATATAATTTCACATATAGATATAAAAAAAGTGGCCAGTAATCTTTTTTATGATCAATTAATTCTTAAATTTGTATATATACAGTTCCAAATTCGATATCTGCAAAACATTTAGTAGAGTGACCTCTCATGACCTTTCAGCGAAAATCTGAGTAACCATATTGCTTGTTTGAATATTTTTCCTTTTCGCTAATGTAGGTGTCTAAGCTCTTATAAACCGCACATTATCATCTTAACCATAACCATGGTGACCATTTGGACTTACTAACTCAGCAGAGGGCAGAGCTTCAAGTCCCTCAGGGGAGTGCCAGTCAGTGAGCTGGATCCATTACTCGGCCGCTTCCTCTCCAGCGGTCAGGAAGCAAATGGACGCCATTAATAACGCCCTCGCTTTCTGCGTCCGTTCCGACAGCGTGTTTGTTACTCGTTCACCATGGAAATAAACACAACTACCAGAAATTATGCACACATTTCTCTCAATGGCTGCCATTGATGGTGACAGATAGACATTCAATCCATTTGGAGTGGGAGTTCAAATGGATTGAATGTCTATTGCCATCATTGACACTGAAACAATCATCCACTGAACATGAAAAACCTCAACTTTAAACTGTATACAAACAGTAGTGTTGTCAGGTTTTTTTTTTTGTTCCGCCTATAAAACCGACTGGTTTGACGTGTTTCCGTGTCTTAAATATGAAACGAAAACATTCCTGTAACAAAGCAGCTTGGGTAAAAAGCCTTCCAAATCTTAAATGAAACGTTCAAATTCACGTTTCGGTTCACTTACAAATATTCTTGCACTAAAACAACGTAATAAAGATGCATATACAGGACGAGCACTGCAAAAGAATTTGGTAACATGACCATTTTTGTAACACGGTCAACTTCTAGAACCATAACTCAAATACAAAAGCCATTTGGATCATCTGTTTGCAAAAAAAAAAAAGACAAAATACCCACAAAGATCAGACTTGGTCACTGGTTGGAAGTAAGAAGCATTTTATACTCAATGTTCATGTATAGTGTTTGCAGAGTATGTTTTGTGGTAGTTAACAAAACTGCTACTTGACCTGCAGCGTTTCGAAATGCTAAGAATATGATTATTCAGTGCAAAAATGCCAAATCCAGGGGCAGATCTTAGGGGGATGCGACCGCACCCGGGCCTCTAGGGGGGCCCGGTTTGTAGCATAAAGTGGCCATGGTTGGGTGAGGAGAGGGTAAAAAAAAGATGATCCGCGGAGCTGTAATTTAGTTTTTAAATCGGACATTTAGAATTTTTTACATTGGCTTAATCTTTGCGTTAGCGGAGGTTAAATTAGTCGGTGGAGCTGATTTCAACAAATGCAGTTTGTTAGTAATTTATTAATGTCAGTGCTCCGGAGTGGCTAAGCTAGCGTGAGTCAATGGTCCCTTCCTAGCATGCCAATAAAAAACGATACTAACAGACATAACATAGTAAAATAAATTAAAAATGCAGATCGTTGTTCAAAATACTCTTGCGGCCAAAACAATGTCACTCCAAACTGCCGTAATTTATTTATTTCTTGGAATTTTTTTTTTTTCTAGATGCGTAATGTGACCACAATAGAGAGGAATGTTTTGGCCACTCGTGCTCATGCTGCATTCGAGGAAGGTGGGAAGTCGGACTTATCCCACTGGAATGGTACCAGTTGTGCCCTCAGAGCGTTCCAAAAGCATTTTTTATTTTGGCCATCAAAAGACATGTTGACCTCCAGCAAACATGGCTTCTCGTAAGCGATCAAATGGTGGAAGAAAAACGATGGCTAAGGTAAATAGACCGCACTGTAAACTGCCTTCTTTAGTTTTACTGTTGACGGTCTGCTTTTCGACGGGCAGCGCATTTTGTCAAGTGACATCTGATTGAAGCAACTCGGTACTTTTTATTCTGACTTCACGACTAGGGCCCCCCAGTTCGAATGGCGTTCCAACGATATTTATCCTTGTCGGAGGTTGGAAAACTCCAATTTCCCACCTTCCTCGAATTCAGCATCAGTCTACAGAGTCTTGACTGAAGACATAGTGAAACATAGTGCAACATAGTGAAACGTGCATTTAGAGACTGTGAAAACAGATGAAATGGGCAAATGAGAGTTTCCACAAATTCCCTGTGAAGAACAGGGAACAATACAAAATGTGGATACTTACTGATGGCTACGACAAAAACACACCGGTGGAAAAAATATCATACCGCTCTGAAGCCTACAGAACTACGAGATTCCAAATGTTGCTGTTCATACTGTAGTTAATAACATGCAATGGTAAGTTTTAATAACTTCATGCTGAAAACATAGCCAAGACTATTGAGTGCATGGGTCATCGGTGATTTTCATGCATGCATATGTTATTTTTTATCGGAGTCCTGAAACTAATAAAGAAATAACTAACTGCCGGAAATTGTTGAAATCAACTCCACCCCCTAATTACACCCCCGCTAACTTGAAGTTTAAGCCAAACTTTAAAAATTCTGAACATCCCCTTTAAGTGTTAAAATTAGGCCTGTCAACAGTAACGCGTTAACGACCATGATTAATCTGGAAATATTAGCGCATAAAAAAAATAAATAACGCGATTTACCGCTCACACTAAGTTTGGCCACAACTGCCTCCCGTAGTCCCACACGGTGATGTTTACATTCTCCGCGCGGCAATGCAGGACAAAATGCAGCAAGCCACGATGAGTGAGGATGATGACCCAGGACTGCTTCATGGCAAATTCCGTTTTAAAAAGCTGCCTAATGGAAATCTGGATAAAACAAAAGTTGTGTGCACATACTGCTGTGATGAACTGCCCTTCCATCGAAGCACAACCAGCCTAAAGTACCACCTTTTGGGTAAAGCATATCTTTGCTAGTGTTAGCAATGACGCTAACACCGCAAAACAAGCCGCAGTCATCAAGCTGCACTGGCAGAGTGGGGACTCGGACTTGTCAACAAAAGGACAACAAGTAGGTCGACTACTGCTATCGCTAGATGGGTAGCCAGAGACTGTAGACCCATTAACTTAGTCGAAGACAAGGGCCTTGAAAATCTCATCCAGATAGCATCGGGCGACCCAACATACAGAACACCTTCACGGGCAACTATTGCCACAAAAATTCATGAACTTTTTGAAAATGAAAAGGCAACGAAGGTGGAGCAACTAGCCAGAGTTACGTTTGTTGCGCTGACAAGAGACCACTGGACGAAAAAAAAAGGATATGACTGGCTAACATAAGCAGTGTTTCTAAACACCTTTACACACATTTTAGAGTAATGTTTTTCAGTTAAGTGTGTGAAAATTGACAAATCATTATTATTTTTTAAAAACACCTTTACACACATTTTAGAGTAATGTTTTTCAGTTAAGTGTGTGAAAATTGACAAATTATTATTATTATTGTTTTAAATCTCACACAGCTTTCAGGCCATTTAGTGTAAAACTGCAAATGCTGCATTTATTTGTGTGAAATGTTTAATTTAACAGACAAGTTGTTTACACATTTTTTGAAACACTAGCTATTGTTACTGTATTGTGCTTGTCTACTCTTTAAATTGGCAGTTATTTTTGGGCAATATGCCGAACGGTACTTGAGCCACATTGTTAGTCTGACGCACTTTAATCTGTTAAGCTCTTTTCTGTATAATACTGACAATTTATTTTATTTTATACGAGCTGAGTTGTTAAAAAAAAAATTAAAACTCTATTTGGTTAAGTATTAATTCGTTCATACGTCATACATTTCATCTGACACAAATTTTAAGTCAATTATAGTATTTTCCTAGATTTTTTTCCCCCGAAGAGCAAATGTGATTAATTATGATTAATCACACGGTTGACATATGGTTAACTAGATTAAATCTTTTAATCATTTGACAGCACTAGTTAAAATATGTCTTTTAGCCCAGGACCCGCAAAAATATTTCCACTTGCACCCCCTCTCCCCCCAATCGGACGGTCCATTCAGGGGTTACATTTACTCAGTTACATTTACTTGTAACGTTTTGAGAAAAACGCTACTCTTGCTCCGCTACTTTGCGCTACACAAGAGTCGTTACATTTTTCCCTTTTATTCTACATATTGGATTTTTTTTTTTTTTTTGCCAGCGATTCCAAGAGTAGCTCTACCAGTTTCGCCAATGAGTCGTCGCAACAATAAGCACGACTCCATCATACCAATCATACGCAAGCTTGTCGTTCTATGATCACGCCAGCCTGTACAATCACGTGGCGTCTTTAAGCCAATGTAAAATATGAAGTATTGGACATAGAGCGCTGCCCTCAACATGACTCAAAAGCGCAGCTTTAAACCCCTCTCCCAGTTTTTATTTGGCACCATTGACCACGGAAAACTGGAGATATGATCCTTTTAATTTCATAATTGTAACTAAGAAAGAACTATTCACGATTAAAACTGGGAAATATTTTCTCTACGAGAGGGCACTCATGCTCTTTGAACAAATTATGCTTAATTTCTGTCTTTTTTTTTTTCTTGACGGATTTCAATGATTTTTTTTTTTTAATTACTTTGGTGTAATGTGGTTTTGTAATGGGTTATTGTACAGTATAAATATAGCAACAGTTCATATAGATAACTTGTTTAAAAAAAAACATCAAACAAAAACGTAAGCAAGTAATCACAATGTTACTGATTACTTGAGTATTCTTTTCACCAAATACTTTTTTACTTGTACTTGAGTACATTTTTGGATGATTACTTTTACTTTATTGATATCATTCTGAAGTAGCGCTACTCTTACTTGAGTAATATCTTTGGTTACTCCACCCACCTCTGCTTTGCCAAATCAGCTCTAAAAAGAATGAACTGTTTTTACATTGACCACACAGTAACTTTATATATTAGCGCTTACAATGGTAAAGGATGAGAATCTTATAGTTTCCATTTTTTCATTTTACTTGGTTGTCATTTTGACCACTCTGAAAATGTTGCACATTTCTCTTTTTTATACAATGTACGTGAAAAGCATTTTTTGTTTGTTTTTTTGTCAGGATTCCCACAAAGACTTTAAACTGTCTAATCTTGATAAAGTTTCTTATAAAGGCCATGAATTTTGAATGGTCAGTCTTCAATTCCCTCACTTTGAAATTGTGCTACAGTGCATTTAACTGGGTTTAAGAAATGTCCAAGTGTCAAAAAAACCTTTCTGTCAGGTAATGCAAATAACTGCAAATGCATTTTCTGACATTCTATATATTTTTTTGCGGTTGGTCATGAAATAAACCCCAAAATTTGACTTAAATTGAGGTGCAAATAGGCTTTAAAAGTCTTCAATTTCACTTCTTGAACCCTTTTAAGGAAAGCTATTTGTTATCTTTTTTCACATGAAGTCAAGTTTATTTCGGTAACCCTTAACCCAGAAAGTCCCAGTGGTCTTCATAGGCCCGCATTTCACAAAACTTATCGTCATCACTTGAGCTCCAGCAGGAAAATAACTAAAAAATCCATTAGAGGAGAAAAACATCAAAAGAGAGATCTTTGCTCAAAATTTCTTGAACATCAACTGTAGACATTTCCTTTTCTGGGTCTTTTCCACGGACCGTTTGTTTCCATTTCCCGTTCAGTGGACGTTCACGAGGACATCTTGGCATAACAAGTCTTCAAGTTGACCTGTAGGTAATCCCGAAACCGGGAAACGCCGTCCGGGTCTGGCTTGCGGTCACAGAATGTCGGCTTTGGGCAGGTTGAGCTCCTCCTCTGGCACCACCAGGCCGCCCAAGTACCAGAAGATCCACAGGAAGATGCTGAGGAAGATCAGCAAGGGTCCGGAAAAGACGAAGAAGTCCCAATACCTGAGCGGGGCGAAGATGCCCACCAGTAAAAACAGGAAGCCCACCACGTCCAGGAACACGGCAATACCCAGGAACAAGGACGTACACTTGTTGGTCTCCATGGCCAAACCGGGCGGATGACGACTGGGCTGCTTGGATGCAGAAAGTCCCAAGGAACACTCGAGCGGAAGGACCGGTTCGAGAAGAAGTCAGACTTCATTCCGGCGCTGGCCTGACTTGTTCTGCACCTTCTTGATGACTTTGGACTGTATTACGCCATAATCAGTGTGTCAGGCATTCAACAAATCATAGTTAACGTTGCCTTCCTGATCAATATCATTTATGACATGTCAAGAAATTGTTTACAGGCAAAGAAATGATAAGAGCAAATCCTTTTTTTGAAGTACAAAAATGCACCTCATCGGAGTTTTTTTTATTGACAAAATTTGTGATCGTGCGATTCATTAAGATTATTTAGAATTTAAAGAAAATTATAAACTTTGGTTTGAAGTACAGTCATGCAATGAATCAATTGATAAATTAACTGTGATGGTGCATTTTGGGGGGTTATGAACTGGTTTGAGAATGAGATTGTGTAACGATTCAAAATTCATTTAAAAATGTATTTTAAGCTTTGGACTAAAGCAGTGATCCCCAACCACCGGGCTGGGGACCAGTACCGGTCGGTGGCGCATTTGCTACCGGGCCGCAAAGAAATAATAAATCATTTGTTAGCGACTGCAATCTGTCCTGTGCCTCTGAGTCTTGACACATCAATATGCCTGTCTACTCTATTGACTACAGTGGTACCTCTACTTACGAAATTAATTGGTTCTGGAAGTAGTTTCTTAACCTGAAAATTCTGTAAGAAGAGACGTTTTTCATGTAAATGCCCTAATCCAGGGGTCGGCAACCCAAAATGTTGAAAGAGCCATATTCGGCCAAATGACGAAAAAACAAATATGTATGGAGCTGCAAAAAATTAAAAGCCTTATAGAAGCATTATAATTAAGGCAACACATGTTGTATGTACAGTGCCTTGCAAAAGTATTCGTCCCCCTTGAACCTTGCAACCTTTCGCCACATTTCAGGCTTCAAACATAAAGATATAAAATTTTAATTTTTTGTCAAGAATCAACAACAAGTGGGACACAACCGTGAAGTGGAACAAAATCTATTGGATAATTTAAACTTTTTAACAAATAAAAAACTGAAAAGTGGGGCGTGCAATATTATTCGGCCCCCTTGCGTTAATACTTTGTATCGCCACCTTTTGCTCCAATTACAGCTGCAAGTCGCTTGGGGTATGTTTCTATCAGTTTTGCACATCGAGAGACTGACATTCTTGCCCATTCTTCCTTGCAAAACAGCTCGAGCTCAGTGAGGTTGGATGGAGAGTGTTTGTGAACAGCAGTCTTCAGCTCTTTCCACAGATTCTCGATTGGATTCAGGTGTGGACTATGACTTGGCCATTCTAACACCTGGATATGTTTATTTTTGAACCATTCCATTGTAGATTTGGCTTTATGTTTTGGATCATTGTCCTGTTGGAAGATAAATCTCCGTCCCAGTCTCAGGTCTTGTGCAGATACCAACAGGTTTTCTTCCAGAATGTTCCTGTATTTGGATGCATCCATCTTCCCGTCAATTTTAACCATCTTCCCTGTTCCTGCTGAAGAAAAGCAGGCCCGAACCATGATGCTGCCACCACCATGTTTGACAGTGGGGATGGTGTGTTCAGGGTGATGAGCTGTGTTGCTTTTACGCCAAACATATCATTTTGCATTGTGGCCAAAAAGTTCAATTTTGGTTTCATCTGACCAGAGCACCTTCTTCCACATGTTTGGTGTGTCTCCCAGGTGGCTTGTGGCAAACTTTAAACGAGACTTTTTATGGATATCTTTGAGAAATGGCTTTCTTCTTGCCATTCTTCCATAAAGGCCAGATTTGTGCAGTGTACGACTGATTGTTGTCCTATGGACAGACTCTCCCACCTCAGCTGTAGATCTCTGCAGTTCATCCAGAGTGATCATGGGCCTCTTGGCTGCATCTCGGATCAGTTTTCTCCTTGTTTGAGAAGAAAGTCTGGAAGGACGACCGGGTCTTGGTAGATTTGCAGTGGTCTGATGCTCCTTCCATTTCAATATGATGGCTTGCACAGTGCTCCTTGAGATGTTTAAAGCTTGGGAAATCCTTTTGTATCCAAATCCGGCTTTAAACTTCTCCACAACAGTATCTCGGACCTGCCTGGTGTGTTCCTTGGTTTTCATAATGCTCTCTGCACTTTAAACAGAACCCTGAGACTATCACAGAGCAGGTGCATTTATACGGAGACTTGATTACACACAGGTGGATTCTATTTATCATCATCGGTCATTTAGGACAACATTGGATCATTCAGAGATCCTCACTGAACTTCTGGAGTGAGTTTGCTGCACTGAAAGTAAAGGGGCCGAATAATATTGCACGCCCCACTTTTCAGTTTTTTATTTGTTAAAAAAGTCTAAATTATCCAATAAATGTTGTTCCACTTCACGATTGTGTCCCACTTGTTGTTGATTCTTGACAAAAAAATTCAATTTCATATCTTTATGTTTGAAGCCTGAAATGTGGCGAAAGGTTGCAAGATTCAAGGGGGCCGAATACTTTTGCAAGGCACTGTATCTATATTGGCCTACTATCAAAATTACTAAGTTGGCTATAAATACATAATGAGCCTTCATGATTAAATGTTTATTTTCCTTGCAGTGCATTCTATAGAGAATGACGCACCACGTGACTACTTGTTGTTGCCGTCCGATACTGCCTCAAGATTAACTTCATTACGATATTAATGAATTATGTTTAATTGCTTTGATAAAATTAAAGAAATGCAATAAAAAAATCCGAATTTTGATGTCATTTGTATTTTGAAGATTTGAAAACAACAACAACAAACTGCAAACTGCAATTTCTGGAGAAATTACTCTGGGTCTTTGCTGTGTGGCGATACAGAGCTTAGCCCCGTGTGTCCTGGTCATATAAGGTCATTTGGGGACATCTGGGGGTTGGGTCCTAGTCATATCAGTCATTTGGGGACATTTGGGGGGCGTGTCCTGGTCATATCAGATCATTTGAGGACATTTGGGGGGCGTGTCCTGGTCATATCAGGTCATTTGAGGAAATTTGGGGGGGTGTCCTGGTCATATGAGGTCATTTGGGGACATTCGGGGGGCTGTGTCCTAGTCATGTCAGTCATTGGGGACATTTGGGGGTCGTGTCCTGGTCATATCAGATCATTTGAGGACATTTGGGGGGCGTGTCCTGGTCATATCAGGTCATTTGGGGGCGTGTCCTAGTCATATCAGGTCATTTGGGGGCGTGTCCTAGTCATATCAGGTCATTTGGAGACATTTGGGGGACACGTCCTATTGATATCTGGCCATTTCATGTTGATTCAGGGACATTTGTTTTTTTGCCTTTGAACATGAATGGGAAATTTGGACGTCCATGGCCGTCAAAGGCATCGATTTACATTTGCGTCAATGGAATCCAAGTACATTGGCATCAATAGAATCAACAAACATGGGCGTCAATGGCATTAAACAAAGTAAATGCCATTGAAAATGAATGAGAAATTTGGACGTCCATGGCCGTCAATGGCATCGAGTTACATATGCGTCAATGGAGTGAGTACAAGTAAACTGGCACCAATAGAATCGACATACATGGCTGTCAATGGCAAGGACGTGCATAGCCGTCATTTGCAATTGTGTACTTGTGCGTCAATGCAATGCGAATAAATTGGAAATGAATGGGAAATTTGGACGTCCATGGCCGTCAATGAGATCGACTTACATATGTGTTAATGGAATCGAAGTACATTGGCATCATTAGATTCGACATACATGGCTGTCAATGGCATCAATGCACTGTAAATTCCATTGGAAGTGAATGGAAAATTTGATTGATTCGCCCCAAGAAACGTTGAATCCTCTATTCTCCTCAGTTTTTATTCTGTTTTTCGCTTTGGAATCCATGTCCTGTCATAGCGCCGCCAGGTTGGTTTACAACAGCTGCCCTGCTGATAGAAACGTGCGTTGCAGGCTGTGACGCAAATCTTCGTTGAGAGAAATGTTGAAATGTGATATTATTCTCCACCTTTTTGCAGCATTGGGAAACGTTAAGATTGTTTGTGTAATGTTTATCCTCCTACAGAAACCATGTTCAAACAAAAAATATATTTCCCTCCCTCATCTTTTTTCCATTTTCAAACATTTTTTAAATGCTCCAGGGAGCCACTAGGGCAGCGCTAAAGAGCCGCATGTGGCTCTCAACACACGGGCTGCCCTTCCCCGCCCTAATCTGTTCCAAACCACCCAAAATTCATACATAAATCTTTTCTTAATGCATAAAAATGCATTAGAACTAGAAATGCATGTTACAATTTGATTATAACACAATAAACATAAAATCTGAGTTGGGCATAATGTAAAAAAACAAGAATGGAGTAAAGAATGAAAGTTATTACAGTCATGTAAAGCTGTCGGAACATGAGGTGCGAATGAAGAAGACCTTGAGATACGCACATACACATACAGTAGAGCTCCCTCTTAGCCATTTGGATGCCAGGAATGCTTGGTAATAGCCAATGGCGGAGCAGCTATAAGTATGCTATGTTCAGTAAACTCTGGGAGCTGCGAGTACCAGTCGCACTGTATTTTTGCCTTTTGTACCCTGAAATTTCTTAACAAGAGGCAAGATTTTCCATTATGTGACGACCCTGGCCGTTTAGTTTTTTTTTTTGAGACTCTTTCAGTCTGCTGATTGTCGCCTCCGCCAGCTGACTGCCTCCCCTCCCACGGTGACGCAAGCTGATCGATGCCGAAACCGACCGCTGACGTTGCCGCCGATGATTGACCACGACGAAAAGGCGCCAAGCTTCATAAACCTGCCGCTGTCAACACTCTGGGAGGTCGCATTTGTGCCGTGGTCCTCCTTGCCAGCTGTTTGCTCGCCATTTACTCTCGTGTGCGTTTGATCGCTAGTTTCATACATTCCCGCTTTTTCGGTGAGGTCTTTTGTGTTTATTCGTTATCGGATCGTTTTTGTTCACCACTGTAAATAAGAGCACTGAAGCAGTAGGGGTAAGCCGCCATTTTTGTTCAACCCGTTTTCTCCTGTTTTGTTTAGAGTAGGAAGCTAGGGTAGTGGCTGTCTTTTTGTTCTTTCCTTTTTACGATCAGGGTTTAGTTAGCGGGTGGGGTTAAAGTGTAGTTCCTTTTATATGTTGTTTTGGCCTGGGCTTACCCTGAAGCCGCGCTTCTTCCACATTTTGTATATGGCGGAAAACACAGACAACACTGAAAAAGCAGTTTCTGCTCTTGCACTCTTCTTTAAAAGAAACTGCTGAATTTCAAGCCAAAACAACTGTTGTGTTTGATAGAACAATATGTCTGTATGCTGCCATAGCAGATTCATGGCGCATTAAGCCCCCGAACTATTTTTTATTTGCCCGTTTTACCCTGGAAACCCCCGTTTGCAGACGTTGTGCAATTGTTTTTGTTTCAACCCAGCCATGAAAACAAGGTAAGTAATTATATTTATAATTCAAAATGTCTGTCATTTTTAGCTTAGAATCATTAATTGATGTCTAATATTTTGTTAAAAAAAAAAAAAAGACTTTAAATATTATTCACTCGCAGATTTTAAACTTTTAAACAAATGACGTCACAATGAAAAAAATGGCGTCACGGATATCTACCTCATAACTATCACTAAATTGTATTTTTTCGTTATGGTCGCATTTTCCCCGATATGCTAGATGATAAATAATAGATCCACACAAAGAAAAATTGGAAAAAAAACATTTAAAAGAGTAAATATATGAAAAAGAAAATCTCGACCACTCCTTGATGTCTGCATCGCGACCCTTGTTATATTACCATGTTTCACCCATAAAATCCCCCAAAAATCCAGCAGTGGCTATTCACAGCTGTGACTTGACACTCAGTGATACATGCAACATGCAGTTTTTGGATCGAAACAATGTAAGTAAGCAATAATATCTCGTTAAAGTCATGCCGTCTGTAATTCTGCTCTCGCGTGCTCTCACCTCCAGATAGGGTTTTGCTGTTTATAAAACTTAAAAAAAAAAAAAAAAAAAAAAAAAAAAAAATGCCCTCCAGTCCAAAATTTTTCTTCCCCCAGAAAATTGAGATTTTAAGCTTTCCAATGATGTATCACACATGCATATCGGACAGTTTTGAAATTTGGCCAAATTGGGGGTCTCAGAGCGGAACTTCAAGTCACCTGAGTGTTTTCCACCATATATTCATTGCGAGTTTGATTATTGTGAATAAATTTGTGTAAATTGTGTCCACTTGTAAACTTGTGTGGCTTGTTTTATGTTACACCCTTCGCGAGCCGTCCTAAAGTCACACTTTACCTGAAAATTCTGTATGTAGAGAAGTTAAGTAGAGGTACCATTGTTATCCGATTAGAGATTTGTGTACATCGTCATCTAGTGGTTGGCTGTGATCACCTATAACGGCCCAGCATCAGTCTATGTAAAAAGTAATGTTAGCTGCTGTTGGCGTCGATGTCTTTGGACAGCTTTTTTACATGGAAAAGGCCAACTGTTGAGCCAAAAGAGGAGCCTACAACCAAGTCCATTCTGCATAATACGTTGGTAAAAGCTAGCAATTGAGGAAACAAACGTGAATACACTGAGACTGAGAGTATCATACCTCATGGCGAACCGTATTGCTAAAGCCAAGAAACCTTTAGAACTCATTATGCCTGAGACCAACAATATTTGCCGTCAAGTTTTCGGAGAGGTCGCTGTTAAAAAAAAGTTGATTCAGTGTACGGTGAGTTATGTTTTTCCTGCACTTAATGTTCGTTTTTAGCCCCGTCTTGTTATTTTACATTTATTGTAATTTTCTGCCACATACTGCCGGTCCGTGAAAAAAAAAAAAAAAGGCCCACATTACACTGGTCCCAGGTGCAAAAAAGGTTGGGGACCACTGGTCTAAAGTACAAAAATGTGATTGTCATTCCTTGTTTCAGAATTAAATTTTATTTAATTAAAAAAAAAAAAAAAAAAAAAAAAAAAAAAGGGTTATTAGTTTTCATTTCATTGACGGAACAAATATGATTATAGAAAAATCATCCTTTAATTTTTTTTCAAGAAAATGCTCAAATATTATTACATTTCAAGTATTTATTTTTTAAATATCAGCTTCATACATTGTTTTGGAATGGATTGGACGTTTATCACCGTCAATGGTAGCTAAGGGGTTAATTGACAAAGAAAAACTCGTAAATCAAGTTGCCGTACATTGGCTTTAGTCCATAACATACACTGTGCGTCATCACTTTGAGGAGGAAGTTTGTGTGTTATCCCCCGCCCCGAAAAAAAAAGTTTGTCTGTCACCCTAGTTGACGTCCAGTCCGCTGTCAATCACGTCACATGTGCAGTAAAGTGTGCCAGGATCCTAGTGTTTGTACAGTCAACAAAGCAAAACAGGTTGAGCGGCTGTAACGAGATGGAAAATCAAAGAGCAAACATTACTCGGCTGTTTTGCTGTGTCAGTTGCCATGGAAACTTCAGGGGGGGTGCTCCCAGCTCCATTCAAGCCCACAATTGTATCACTAAATATTTAAGTCCAATTACACTCATTGGCTGCCATTGACGGGAATTGCATGACTGCTGCCACCCCTCCCCTGTCAAAATGGATTAAACTTCTATAGCTGTCGGTGGCACAGAAACATGTTCTTATATTCTGTATTGATAGAAAACGTTTTGGCTTTGAAGAATTTAAATAGGTTGTGAAATAAGGAAAGTAGAATTTGATTTAAAGCAACACTAAATAACTCTTCAACCTTTCTAAAATATATCAGTAACATTTGTGATGATATGTTGACTGACAACTAATTGAATAACACTTCATTTATTTCTTGAGGTTGTCTGTATCGCTGCCACACGAAAAACCATAACCGGATTTTAGGGGGGGGCAGCCCCCCCCGGTGGCCGAAGTGTCATTGCATGTAATTGACTTTCATATATATATATATATAAAAACTGTAAAGCAATAAAACTGCAACAAAAATGAAATTAACAAAAAAATATATTTTTATAACGGGTCAAAAAAATGTTCGAACAGGTCATGTGACTATCACCTTAGACGGTCATTTGCTTTGCAAATAATTTTCATTTAAAAAAATTTTAGGGGAGGGCAATTTTATTTTTCAAATAATTTTTTTTTCTGATTGAAAAAAAAAAAAAATTTAATCGAAGCAACGCTTTGAGGGATTGAATGATAGAGACACATATGTCCTACGCTTAATATGGCCCAAACACAAAAAGGATTGCTTCAATCAAAGAAAACTTTTTCAATGAAAAATTAAGTGTTCAAATGCAAATTTTTCAATCTCAATTATTTTTTCGCATTCAAAAACTTTTTCTATGATTAAAATTTTGCTTTTTTTGATTGAAGTGATTTTTCTTTTCAAAAATAACTTATTTTTTGATTGAATAATAAAGACAAAAATGTCCTAGCCAAAATGTGGCCCAAACACAAATCAACATTACTTTAATCAAAAAAGTTGCTTCAATCAAAAAAATAAATAAATAAAACGACTTCATGCCCCCCCCCCCCCAAAAAAAAACCAATTAAAGAAAAATAGCTTTCACATGCATTTTTTTTTTTTTTTTTTTTAGTTTTTTGAGTTTACAATTTATTTTGGCATTCAAACATTTTTTTTATTGAAGCGATTTTTTTTGGGGTTGAAAATATATATTTTGATTGAAACAACTTTTTTTTTAATTGAAGCAACTTTTTTTTGATTGAATAATAAATACGCAAATCTACCTCCATGTGGCTCCGTCCAGGGGGTACAATTTTTGACGGTGGTAACTACATTGGCACAACACCGGCGGGTGTACCATATTCAATGGATGACGATCTTGGCGAAAAGTATTGCCTAAGAAGCCTGATTTAGAATTCCCCTCAAGAATGATGGGGAAACAAAAAACGCTCATTCTCAACTTATTATTATAAATATTCTTGTAAGTTAATTTCATTGCTGACACTGCGTTTCGGGGTCATCAACATGTTGTGCCCCCCGCCCCAAAAGTCAAACTCCGCCTATGGAAAAAACTACAAATGCGCTGACTGCTTTTCAGCATACGTCACTTCCTGTCTTTCTCAAGTCAATGCGAGGCTTTTGCGCGAATTCTGCAAAGATGGCAGAGCAACAAAAGAGATAAAGTTTTGTCCAAAGACACACACAAAAAAAAGAAGGGAGGCTACCAGGATTAAAGGACATTCGGGAATAAACATTGGCAAGTGTGTCATTGTCAGCATCGTGTCATGCTATTGTTTATCCAGAACTGGATTCATTACCTCATTACTATTCAACCTTAACACAGCTGTTGGAAACAGAAATGTCGTTTATTCCATCAGCAGACAACCAGGAGATCAGGATTTTAAGACACTGTGCACTGGTCCTCACGGGAAACGCATTCTTCCTTAAAGCAAAACACTACCGGTTTTGTCCACATGCGTCGCTAAAATTGACCAAAACTGAAAAGTTACATAGTGTTGCTTTAAATGGCCATGCATGAGAATGTTGCCCCTACCAACATGGCCGCCATTTAACTCATTTGCTCCCCAAAACGTATAAATATGTTCTATTTTAAATTGTTTCAGTGTCCCAAAGACGTATTTATATATCTTTTACGGTTTTTTTTTCACAAGAGACATCTCTAGGTTCTGATGCAACTTAACTCCAAAGCGCAATGCTGAAAATCCATTTTAAAGCATTAAAACTGGCCACTGGAGGGCAGTAGCGCATTTGGTAAGACCCGCAACCCGAGTCAACGGAATGAACGGCCGGGCCGCACGGCCGGGGCGCTGGTGGAAGACGACCGAATGGACATCCAGGATGCCAGGCGGCAGATGACCGAGCAGAACAACCGGGAGGACGCCCGGGGTGCCAGGCGCCGGACGACCGAGCACAACAACCGGAACCACCAGTGCAGCGGAGGATGCCGTTGAGTCCGTGCTGCTCGCCGAGCAGAGCCTGCGCCGCCGTGCTCGGCCGCTCGCGTCCCCAACACCCTCCAGTGTCCCGCGACTCAGCCAGAAACGCGCACGGCCAAACCAGTTCCCCCCAGGAATACCAGTTCCCCAAGCGAACTCCGCCACAAGGCAGTGGTCACCACAAAAGAAAGACTGAAAAAATCCATCTTGATGAGACAGGGGGCAATGAGGGAAAAGTTTACCCTGGCTGTTGCCGCCACAACAGCGTCATCTCTCAGTTCAATAGTTTAGATATGTGTAAATAAATTGTTACTCTGTTATCAAAAGCTCTATTTGTCTTGTTGTTTATGTTATTTTGTAGAAGGGAAATATTATTCAGAAGTTTGGGATGTCACAAAAACAAAAAATAGCTGTGTAAAAGTCAAAGTTATGTTTGAAATGTATGCTTTTACAAAAAGTTCAATTTCTCTGTTTTTTCATCAGTAATGGGAAAATTGCTTAAACTAAGCTATTTTCTAATGCTGATTTCTAAAGAATGGAAAGAGATATGAACTAACTTTTTTTTCCTGCTGAAAGAAGAGAGTCTAATCTTTCCTTTGGTGGGTTCCATGTTTATATAGCAACAGAACAGAGTTTTCTGTGGGCTTTGCAAAATCAGTCAAAATCCAGTAAAACGGCCGGGAGCGAAGGGGGTTGCACCGGTGAAAATGGCTGGGAGTGAATGAGTTAATGTCTGTGAATGTATCCTTCATTGTTGATTGCGTTTATTCATTGCTGTAGACTTAGTTTCCTTCATTTTGGTTGAGCACTCGGACTTTTTGAAGGTTAACATCAGACTTATTTATCTCCTTTTTATCCTAGAAGTGCACAACTTCATAATTGTTACGTCCCTCCTCTTTGCAGTTTGCATGCTTGCATTCTTCTTGGTTGTTGGACTTGACATCATCGTTGCAGTAGCCATAATTATCGAATCCCTTCTCGTTGTCATATCCTTTCTTATCATAGCTTTTGTTGTCGTTTTCGTCTCGATTGTAGTAGTCATAAGCTGTGGCCTTTCCCCACGTGACCCTGCCGGCCCGGTGAGGCCTGGAGTCCCCCGCAAACTCGTCGCGTGGGCGCACGTCATCCGCAACTTTCGTCACCGCCATCTTCCGACTGAGTCTTTCGGAGAGTTTGCGAACGATGCGCGCCGCCAACCCGTCCGCGCGGCCGTCGAGCTCCACGCCCGGCGCATTGCGCACGTTGCCCGCGTACCAGAAGACCCAAAAGCCCAGGCTGGTGAAAATGGCTAGCGCACCCGTGAAGATCAAGAAGTCGCCGTAGAACTGTCCGTCGCTGGCGCGCACGTCCGCGAACACGCCGACCAGCAGTAGAATCAGGCCGACCAAGTCCAGCGCCAAAGCGATAAAGATGAGCGGCACACATTTGCCCAGAAAAGCCTTCGCGTTCATTTCGATCAAAGGGATGACGTCACATTGCGCAGGAAGAAGAAAATAACGGACGACGACGTGCTAAGAGGAAGAAAATGGATGAGGATGCTCACCTGACACATACGAGACGCCGCCCTCACGCTTGAAAACAAGGTGTGCCCCGGATGTTACACAAGAGCGCTTAAACACACCCACCTGTGCACACATGATCCCACTTATGCACAATGCAAATCCTGAAAGCTGATTTCACAGTCAAATGTACAGCACATATTAAAGAGGAAACAATCACTTCCACTCAAGGGCATAAGTTTGCATAGGGACGGTAGGGACATAACACTACCAACTTTTCAGGGTGCTCAAATTGTTCCCACCGACTTTTAAGCAATCTTATTTGCCTTATGATGAGTCCAGTTATATAGGTAATTTAAAGCAGTAATGTGAAGTAAGGTTGGCCAACCATGTTTTTGAATAATATCAATGGCTAAATAGTTATAAGCAGGGGTGCACATATTTTTTTTGGTCCAGGTTCTCAGAGGAGGACCTGGAGATGTGACTTGGTCCTCATTGAGCTTGATAGCCGACCCGCCTGATGCGATAAAATTATGACAAGCTTTACTTAGAGCCAATTACCTTTAATTAATTATACAAACAATTAACGCTTGATTAACATCAACTGGCACAACAAAGTTGCCATTACTTTGAAGTGAAATGTAAAGAAATAAACATAATAGCACTAATTCAAAATAAAGGGCATTCATATGCGGCTCCCACATTAACTCCAAGCCTTTGTAAAAGTTGGATGTCCTCCTCATAAGAGCTCATTGAACGTGCATGTTTAGCTTTGTGAAATGCTAGCAAAAACACGTTTGTCAGTGCATGGCGCTGTTCTTCAATAACTTTTTTCCGCCACTTGTCCATAGGGCGAGTGGGGTCCTGTCTGACATCGATAGTTTGCTTAACCCTTTAACACCGAACGTGTCGGCAGCGACGCGTTTACATATATCGTCTTTGAAGCTTCGTCACGCTGTAATTACATCACCCACGTGCTGCTGGTTGGTCTCGTTTGAAAGTGCGGAAGTTGATGTCCACACCAGTTTTTATTTGAAGTCAATCGGCCAAGAAAAACGGGAGATAATGTCATTTGAGTTTTATAGTTTTATTGCACTCATAAATATGCATTAAAACGCTGCATGGACCATGTATCCATCTCCATATTTCCATCATTTCTTGTCCTTTTTCAAAAGCGAAAGCAGCACAAAAGACTACTTATCCCAAGAGTCGTTGTGATGTCAGGAAGGACGAACCGAATGTGATCATTTTTAATAAATTTCCGAGCGAGGCGCCAACTATTGAAAGGGAGGCATGCGAAGCAAGCAGCGGCCGGTGTCGTGCTGAAAAATGCACAACACCGGTTGGTTTGAGCGAGTGACTTTGAAAAGTGCAGAATGAATCTAAAACTACATTTAGCACAAGCTAATGCATTATTTCATTAACTCAAGGAAGAAGATGAGTCGTATTTGTCGTTGTTTTCCTCTGATGAATCGGCGTCTCGGCGAGTAGAAGTGACAGTAGAGCGCAAACGGCGAAAGAGTAGGCTGTGTGACGTTGTGTGTGACGCAGCTCTGTGACCTGTTCAAGAAGAAGCTTTATTGAGTGCGCAAAAAAAATTAAAAAATATTGGGTCGCATGCCTGAAAAATTTGAATTGAACTACTTGTCAATATTTTTTAAAATACTTTTTTTCAATGTTATATCTTCCAAACCCTTTTTGTGTTAGATGATATATATAAAAATTTTTCTCACTATTTTGCACACTATATAGACTGTTTTGACCATAGTATGTGTAAAGGCCAAAAACGCCTATGACCATACCTGCTGTTTGTGTTAAATTGTCAAACATAAAACTATTCAATCTTATTTTTTTCTACTGAATGTTTATCCTAACAAGTTGAATAAATATTATCAAGCTTCAAAACGGTTGGTCGAGCATGTTTGGTTGTCAATGGGACATCAACATTACAAATTTTGAAAAAAGATTTTGGGATTTTTTTGTCTTTTTGGGTCCAAAATGTGGATTATAATTGGTCAGTGAAGAAAACAACAGTTTAGACATGAATTTCAAGGTGTCCTGAAAAAAGGGACCCAATTTGGCCATTGTAAACAATTTTTTCTTTGAAATATAAAGGCAACATCAAATGCATGCAAATTCGGCCAAAATAGGCTTAGGTGTTAAAGGGTTAATTGCCACATGCTCTGTTTTTTTTTCGTGCTTTTCAAAGTTTGGATGGCTAAAATTCTTTGACCCTACATAAAATGCGCTGCTCTTATTAACGACATTGGGATTCTCATGGCAAATGTTGCACCACATTTCCGTGCGAGCATCATTTGCTTCTAGCCATGGTACCTCCTGCAGCCACTTTTCAACCAAAGTCCTTTTTTCCCGTAGCTCCGGTGACGTCTCTGTCGTCTGTCTGTCTTTTGACGGGAGTAGGGGAACACGGAAATAATTACTCAGTGGGGCCTGCTTCTTTGACATTTTGAGAAGTGATTTTCTCGTGTCAGCCGCAAATACAGTGGTCAGCCATCGGTGCGCAAAAGCGTATGGAAGCCGTTGAGGGCCAGCGCGTTTGTCTATGTCAAGTACGCATGCGCGCATGCGGACCACTTATGTGCATCCCTGGTTATAAGCATATTTTCATTATTTTTTTTTAAACGCAACCCTTCCAGATTCTTTGTTTAACCCATAGCAATGCCCTTGACAACGAAAATGATTTTCTTCGGCAATCTTCGGAAATTACGTCACACCTAGAAGTGCGAGGGAAGTCTGCCATAGAACAGTATTGTTTGTTGCATTGCTTCTCGGTAAGATGCCACGGCGGTGTGTGGCGATGTTTTGTTCTCTCTGTAAGTGTGATTTTTGGATAGATGACTGATGATGTTGTCAAAGCAGGGCTGCCAACTGTTGTAGAATGAAAAGTATAAGCTAGCGACGTTAGCCGAAAGTTAACTCGTGGCAATCCCCGATCATAGTTGTTGTTGCGTTCGCTAGGTTAAGCGTGTTTAAATTGTGCGTCATCTACGATCTTGTCCGAAAGGGTTAATCTACTGTCAATCGGGAAAGGGGTGTGGATGTGCACATAAGCGGGTCGGCGTCGCGGTAATTCATGGTCACGTTGCAGTAAAAGACACACACCGCCGGTGAGTTTGTTCACATTTATTTGTATTTGTATTATGTATTTCCACCTTCATGCTTCAAGCATTGCATTGCATTTGTACGGTTCGGCGTTTCTTTCACGGTGATCGCCTGATAGCCTTCTAGTTTGTGTTTTAGAGAGGTGACAACAACAAGCTGTTGGTTTTAATGTCTAGCAGCGAATCAGCGAGCGCTCAGGTCACGCAGTGAATCATGGGAAATGTAGTCTCGGGACAACACTGAAGTGGTGCTTTGTAATCTGTTCGCTTGTGTGAAAAAACTACATTTCATCACGCCATTAGACGCCACTTCCTGCCGAGAGCCCCGAACTGTGTTCGTACTGTTAGTTCCATGTGTTAATAAAGAAACAAAGTTGTCAGCACGTCGTGTTCGATACATTTGTAAACAAAAAGCTCATAACAAGACACTATGCGCGATCCGTTTAAGAGACGCTGGAGTAGTAGGAGGCGAGGAGGAGATCAGCGAGAAGCAAAACTTCGCGGTCGAATGTGGCGGCAGGCCGCTATCATTTTGTTTTCTTATTGTTGCCTCAATAAAGTGAGTGGAAGTGTAAGTGTAAGTGGTCCAACATAAAATTCCAAGCTCCTCTTCTTCCTCCAACTCTTCAAAAACTGGGATCTCCTCCCTTGCGCTCGATCTATCGCTTATATCGCTGTTTGAATCATTGTTTGTATGGCGGCCGTATGTATGGAGCTGCCATCGCTGTTCCCGGTGTGATGTATCACTTCCGGGTTCGTCCCCTTTCAGGCTCGAACTTCGGAAACGCGATTATTTTGTCAAATATACAACATATAAATTATTTTTTCATGCTTTATTTGTTGGACAATGTTTAATTACTTTAACTGTGACCCTATTTGGCATGTTATGAAATTACTTCACATTACTGCTTTAAATTGCCTTCCCATATGTTTAAAACCCTTTCATGCCAGCACTATGAAACAATCATCAGAGAATCCCAAAATTTGAAAAATAAGGTCCTAATGAAACCTTTTTTTCAAATTTGTAAAAAGAAAAGTCAAAATGAATATGTGTAATAAGCGCTCAGATATCTATAACCCTTGCTAAATCCTGTTTGTTTTTTTCATGGAACCTGCAGATGCATGTGTTGACTTGCATCCATCATTTTTGTTTTCAAAAAGAAATTTTAAAATTCGGAATTAGTCTCAAAATCATGAAATTTTAGGTGTATCAACATTTGGCAATATAGGGTTAAGGATAGAATAGACACTACCATTGATAAACTGCTTATATGAAATAAAAAGCATGTTTATTTCATATTTCACATGGTATTTTATGCTCCTAAATGAAATGGACCGCTTGGATGTGTGTGAAAGCGATCATTTTATTCATTGAATTTTTGAATCGCGCGCCATGAAAATGAGTGCCTTACGGCCCTTGTCTCGGGTTAAGGAAGATTGCGAATGTGACGTTAACCGGGTCAGCATCTCACAATACAGCATTGCTTTATAGCATGCAGATGGACTGCGGATTCAGCTGATTTTGCGGATTGCGGAACAAAGGTGAGGCGCAGAATCTCCTATCTTTGCTCTAGTTGTTTTGATTTAAAAAGAATCACACAATGTTTATAGATACGTCATTCAAGAAAGGTACAGGGCAAGTGACTTATTTTGGTGATAAAAAAACAAAAACATTATTATTATATTGTAGCATCTACAAGGACATCACCCACTTGGTGATGACGAAGCATACTCAACAGGAAAACACATCCATTATCTTCAATTAATTGTACCCAGAGGGTAGTAACGCTTTACATGTACTTCGTTACATTTACTTGAGTAACGTTTTGAGAAAAATGTACTTGTAAGAGTAGTTTTACAAAGCCATACTTTTTACTTTTACTTGATTAGATTTGTGAAGAAAAACACTACTTTTTCTCCTCTTCGTATTCACAAGAGTTGTTACATTTTTTCTCTTTATTCTACATATTAGCTTGATTGATTGATTGATTGATTTTTGCTAGTGGTGTCAAGTTTAGCTCTGCCAATTTCACCAATGAGACGCCGCAACAATAATCACATGACTCCATTATACCAATCAGACGCAAGCTTGCCGTTCTATGTTCACCCCAGCCTGTTCAATAACGTGGTGTATTTAAAACGCTGTAAAAATTGAAGTATTTAACCTCACACCCAGTTTTTATTTGGCACCGAATAACCATTGAAAACCGGAGATATGATCCTTTTAATTTAATAATAGTAACTATGAAGGAACTACAGTATTCACTATTCAAACTAGGAACTATTCTCTCCACTAGAGGGCACTCATGCTCTTTGAATGAATAATGCTTCATTTCTTTTTTTTTTCAATTGCTGGAATTTATTACAACAGTTCATATAGATAACTTTGTGCTCAGACAAAAATAGTATTCTTAAAAAAAAAATTAAAAAAAAATCAAACAAAAAATGTAAGCACTTACTCACGAAGTTACTCATACGTGAGAATATATATATATTTTTTTTACCAAATACTTTTTTACTTGAACTTGAGTACATTTTTTGGATGACTACTTTTACTATTACTTGAGTACAGTTTTTGGCTAATCTACCCGCCTCTCATTGTACCCACCTGAACGCCACAAACTATCTAAAAAAAAATACAGTTGCCCAAGAGTTTAAGATGACGCTTGCCACGCTAAATGCTAATGCTAGCGAGCATGCGAATGCTATGCTAACACTCCGAGCCACCTAGCATCGCGTTTGCAACGGCGTCACAACCAGTGGTGGGTAGAGTAGCCGAAAAATTTAACTCAAGTAAGAGTAATGTTACTTCAAAATGATATTACTCAAGTAAAAGTAAAAGTAGTCATCCAAAAAATGTACTCAAGTAGAAGTAAAAAAGTATCCAGTGATATGACTACTCAAGTAATGAGTTACATTGTGAGTAACGTTTTTTTTCTTTTTTAACAATTGTATTTTTTCCTCTTAGCACAAACTTATCTATATGAACCATTGTTATAAGGATACTGTAAGATAACCCATTACAGAAGTACAAAAAAGAAAAAAAAAACCATTGAATTCCGGCGAGAGAAATAATAGACATAAATGAAGCATTATTTGTCCAGAAAGGATGAGTGCCCTCTAGTGGAGAAAATAGTTCCTGGTTTGAATAGTGAATCCTTCCTTTATAGTTACTATTATAAAATTAAAAAGATAATATCACCGGTTTTCCGTGGTCAATCGGTTCCAAATAAAAACCGGGAGAGAGGTTTAAATCTGCGCTTTCGATTAATGTTTAGGGCAGCACTCGATGTCAAATACTTTACAAAAATACATTTTTTACGGGGCTTTAAAGACGCCACGTGATTGAACAGGCCCGTGTGATCATAGAATGGCAAGCTTGCGTCAGATTGTTGTAATGAAGTCATGTAATCATTGTTGCGACGTCTCATTGGTGAAATCGGTAGAGCTACTCTTGGCATCGCTGGCAAAAAAAAAAAAAAATATTACGTAGAATAAAAAGGAAAAATGTAACGACTCTTGTGTAGCCGAAATTAGCGGAGTAAGAGTAGCGTTTTTCCTTCACAAATCTACTCAAGTAAAAGTAAAAAGTATGGCTTAGTAAAACTACTCTTAGAAGAACATTTTTCTCAAAAAGTTACTCAAGTATATGTAACAGAGTACATGTAACGCACAACTACCCACCTCTGGTCACAACCCCCTTCCCCCTACCCCCTCCCGCTCTGTTCTCTCCGTGTCTCTCAGGCATCTCGCTCGTCATTCAACCAAATTGTAGTAACACGCGCCTTCACATCCTCAGTAACGGTAACGGCGCTGCAAAGATGGGAAAAGTACCGTATTGGCCCGAATATAAGACGGTGTTTTTTGCATTGAAATAAGACTGAAAAAGAGGGGGTCGTCTTATATTCGCGGTCTAGACATTATACCCATCCACGACGCTAGATGGCGCCAGATATCATTGAAGCGATGTTCTGTCATGACAGATCTAAGCTACTCCCAAGTCCAACCAGTTTGCATTATTTTATTGCAATTTTTTTTCCTTATTCAGATTTGTTTCAAGACTACAGTTCCAGTTGGACTTCACTTTTATGGTTAATGCAGTTATTGCAATTTTGTTGTTTTATCACAATAGATTGGTTTATTTACATTTCAAAAACCAGAAGCCATTCATGTGATTGCACTTTAGTTTACATATTTAAATGTTCAGATATTAAGATTTGAATGAGGCAAAATAACATGCTTTTTCCCTCAAATACAGCGCCCTCCCTAATTACTGGCACCCCTGAAAAAGATGTGTTTTTTAGCTTCTAATATTTTTATTTTTATTCAAATAATAGGGGACCTTAATGGAAAAAAGAGAAAAATCCAACCTTCAATACAAGTGCATTCATTCAGTGGGGAAAAAATCTCACATAAAGAAAAAATTATTTGACATCAAATAATGTGTGTCACAATTATTAGCACTCCTGGTGTTAATACTTTGTACAACCCCCTTTTGCCAACAAAACAAGGTCTGGGGACTGAGATGGCCATGGGAGGAGCTTGATTTTGTATCTGGTGAACCATTTCTGTGTAGATTTGGCCATATGTTTAGGGTCATTGTCTTGCTGAAAGACCCATTGACGACCCATCTTCAGCTTTCGGGCAGAGGGCAACAGATTTTGATTTAAAATGTCCTGGTATTTCAAAGCATTCATGATACCATGCACCCTAACAAGGTTCCCAGGGCCTTTGGAAGCGAAACATCCCCACAGCATCACTGACCCACCCCCATACTTCACAGTGGGTATGAGGTGCTTTTCAGCATGCGTATCTTTCGTGGCACACCAGACCCACTTAGAGTGTTTGTTGCCAAAAAGCTCAATCTTGGTCTCATCTGACCAAAGCACACAGTCCCAGTTGAACCCTGGGACCGTGTGTATTTTTGTGTGAAATAAAAATTTATTTGGTGTTCAAAAAGTATTTTTTCAAACTTGAGTCTTGAAAAAGAGGGGGTCGTCTTATAATCAGGGCCGTCTTATATTCGGGCCAATACAGTAAATTACTCACTACTGACAAAAATAACGCCATTATTAACAACACTGGTGGTAGTAGTTAATAATTGAATAACAAAATTTTTTGAAAATATCCTTCGATCACTGCCAACCCTTTCCAGTTCAAGCGGATCGGACTTCTATCGCTGTTAGAGCACTTATACATAATCATTCACAGTCCACGTGGATTGGACGTCTATTGCCGTTAATGACAATGAAACACGGGTGTATTCCAAGTCCAAGTGTGTTGCCGCTGGCTCAAGAGGAAGAAAAATCAACCATGCGTTTAATAATTCATACAAAGTCTATCACATCACATGGAATTAGTCCCGCCTTCAAGTGCACTTTTGGATCCAAACCATTTCCCAGTAGCTCTCTGGCGTCCTTCCACGGAAGCAAAAGGAAGACTCGGCAACATTTTCATGGGCTGTCATCAGCGACAATTAGTATATAGAACCAAATATTTCTACCAGCGTGAGGCGTGTCGTGGCTTTTTGCGACTTACTGAGCTCTGAGAGGAACGTGAATCTGCAGCATGGCCAAAAATGAGTTTGATTTACCCGCATCTATAATGGGGAGTAAACCTCGCTAGCTACCATTAACTCCGATTGACGTCCAGCCCTTTGAGACAGGGAGATCTGGCAGCGATCAGTTGATAACTCATGGGTTAGCGCATTGACAGCCATGAGTTAACTCATTATGAGAGAATAAATTATTGAGTTAACTGAACTCGTGAACTGCTATGAGGTCACATTATAAGTGAATGAATTAGTTAACTTCCATGAATTAATTCAGAAAGAATGAATTGACTCATGAGTTAACACGTGTTATTCAGTGCCATGAGTTAACTCAAAATGAATGAATGAAGTTAACTAATTCACTGCTATGGTTTAATCCAGGCTCACTTAGCAAGTGATGAGTTAACTCATCATAAGTTAACTCATTGAGTGCCAGCCCTCCCATTTGTAACAAATGAGATGCACATGGCTATGAAGGGCATCTGGAGATTTCAGACATTGAAGGCGGGATGGCGGTGGAAGGCGAGCGGCTTTTTGGCGGCGCGACGTAGATTGTCCCTAGTAATGGGAATAAGCACCACGCCCACCACAAAAACCATGAGTCCGACGGAGAGGAGGGCGGGACCCAGGATGTTGCTGACCCTGCGGCAGTGGCCGGCGAAGTAGAGGCCGCTGATGATGACGCCGCAAGCCAGGAAACCGCCGCCCGTGGACATGAAGTGGATGGGAAACCAAAAGAGCTGGCAGCGGCCCGGCAGTGCTGCCTCGGCCGTCCACAGTGAATCGCTGCGGGACAGGCTGAAGACGGTGCTCTCCGTGCGGCTGGCCGGCGTCAGTTGGTCGCGTGACTGAGACAGCCCGCGCTCACCCAGCGCGATGTTCTCGGGGCCGCCCGACATCACTTCCTGCGGGGGTAGCGGGAGAACAAGAATCGCTTCTTTCAATGTCGGGAAGCTTTTAAAGACTGCTGACTGGACACCAGAAAATCAATCAGAATGGAGGACCAGGAGTGCTAAAATTGAATTCATGGATACATCATTAATGAAAAATTTAGATTACAGCGATCCCTTTTTGTGTGTGTTGTGTTCAATGTATTTATTCAGAATTAGCATTGGAGAGAGATACATATAAGATACATATAAGCAGAGGCGTCGCGTCCCATTAAGCAAACCAGGCAATTGCCTAGGGCCCCCAGCACACGCCAGTGAAAGCCTTGTGTCTGAGTTCCCTGAAGGGGCCCCTTCACTTGCTCAACCCCCCACCACGTGACTCACTTGAGTGAGCTCTCATTTCATTTTTTTTAAATTGGCTTATATCCAAAATGAAGAGAAGTTATCCTTCTGGAAGCGACAAAAGAAAGAAAAAAAGCAGAAGAGGAGAAAAGGAAGCAAGACAGCGGTGAATGTACTATGTTACTATAGTGCAGTACTTCTCAAATAGTGGGGAGCGCCCCCCTGGGGGGGCGCAGAGCGATGCCGGGAGGGTGCATGTGACCTCGGGGAACATGCTTTTGTTTGTTTTTTTGCCATACTGGAATAAAGTGTACTTGCACAACAACTCAGTAGGTGGCAGTGGCGCTCTCATTTTCAGAGTGCGCACAGTATTTTTGAACTAAGGAAGAGCACTCAGCGCACACAGAAAACAGATATGAAGAGCAGTGTGCCACCACCGTTTTCGAAAGCCGTTTTCCGACCGGACTCACTCACGCAGCGACCCACTGTCTTGTCCGGTTCTCACGTCGCCGCCCGAGAAGTGCCATTTTTGGCTTGGGATCATCACGACGACCGCTCTCACCTACGGTTCTACCTCGGCCGCCGAGAATGCGCTTTTTTCGTGCCGTTTGCCTTTTAGCTTTGATTTTTAATACAGTGGGTGATGAGGAAAGACCACTGTTTACTGTGTCTAAAAATAATTATAGCTGTAATAAATGAAATGTAAATGAAAAAAATATTTATTTTAATCATTATTATTCTACTTTATAATAACTTATATTAACTTGACTAACTTGACCTACAGAAGACGGAGGTCATTTGGTATCGTATGTCTGTTTGTTTGTCTGAATGTTTGTGTTCATGAATAAAGGGATTATTATCAAACTTGCAGGATAGTTTTGTAACATGAAAAGAAAAATGTGATTAAATCTTTGGCTAATTGGGTCGAAGGTCAGAAAAGGAGGTCTGCTCTCTCAAAGTGTTTCTAGTTATATATTTATTTATGTTAAGATTTATGAATTTAAAGATTTTCAAATTTTGATCTATTTTATTCAAAATTGAATCATTAAACGTTGAAATAAAAAATGTAAGTACAGTGATCCCTCGCTACTTCGCGCTTCAAACTTCGTGTCCTCAGTCCATCGCAGATTTTTCAATAAAAAAAACAATGATTGACAGATGTTTAATATTTGAACTTGCCAGAAAAGGGGACTTCAAAGCACAGCATGCGTCAATCATCGTTTAACTTTAACGTTAAACAGCTGCTGTGGCAACTCATTGTGTGCAAGTAAGCAGCTTGAGCTGATTTGACTGGACTCACTCAATGTAGCATTTAATAAAGACATTTTTTATATAAAGTCATATATATCTCTTTCCAATGCTAAATCTGAATATATACATTGAACACACACAAAAACAAACAAAAAGGTTTTTGTGGATGGGGGGCGCGCCACTTTGCGGTTTTTCAATTATCGCGTTGTGGACCCCATTAACCGTGAAAAACGAGAGATCACTGTAGACAAATTTAGAAAAACATGTTGAAACATGAATAAACTAACTAAATAAACAAATAAATAAAAAAAAAAAAGGTGAAAATAAATCCATCCTGAAATAAGATTAATGAAATATTTACTTATATTTCATTTATTTATTTCAGATTTGATTTACTCATAATCTGCGTTATTCCAATTTTTATTTACAGTGGGGCAAATAAGTATTTAGTCAACCACCAATTGTGCAAGTTCTCCTACTTTAAAAGATTAGAGAGGCCTGTAATTGTCAACATGGGTAAACCTCAACCATGAGAGACAGAATGTGGAAAAAAAAGAAAATCACATTGTTTGATTTTTAAAGAATTTATTTCCAAATTAGAGTTGAAAATAAGTATTTGGTCACCTACAAACAAGCAAAATTCCTGGCTGTCAAAGAGGTCTAGCTTCTTCTAAGAGCTTCTAAGAGGTCTAACGAGGCTCCACTCGTTACCTGTGCTAATGGCACCTGATTTAACTCATTATCGTATAAAAGACACCTGTCCACACCCTCAGTCAGTCAAACTCCAAACTCCAATATGGCCAAGACCAAAGAGCTGTCAAAGGACACCAGAGACAAAATTGTAGACCTGCACCAGGCTGGGAAGACTGAATCTGCAATAGGTAAAACGCTTGGTGTAAAGAAATTAACTGTGGGAGCAATTATTAGAAAATGGAAGACATACAAGACCATGATAATCTCCCTTGATCTGGGGCTCCATGCAAGATCTCACCCCGTGGCGTCAAAATGATAAGAAGAACGGTGAGCAAAAATCCCAGAACCACACGGGGGGGACCTAGTGAATGACCTACAGAGAGCTGGGACCAGAGTAACAAAGGCTACAATCAGTAACACAATGCGCCGCCAGGGACTCAAATCCTGCACTGCCCGACGTGTCCCCTTGCTGAAGAGAGTACACGTCCAGGCCCGTCTGCGGTTCGCTAGAGAGCATTTGGATGATCTAGAGGAGGACTGGGAGAATGTTTTATGGTCAGATGAAACCAA
Source organism: Corythoichthys intestinalis (assembly GCF_030265065.1). NCBI lineage: Eukaryota > Metazoa > Chordata > Actinopteri > Syngnathiformes > Syngnathidae > Corythoichthys > Corythoichthys intestinalis. The sequence goes on along the minus strand of NC_080410.1, from coordinate 29,501,902 downwards.
AATAGAACCTTTTGGTAGAAACACAGGTTCTCGTGTTTGGAGGAGAAAGAATACTGAATTGCATCTGAAGAACACCATACCCACTGTGAAGCATGGGGGTGGAAACATCATGCTTTGGGGTTTTTCTGCAAAGGGACTAGGACGACTGATCTGTGTAAAGGAAAGAATGAATGGGGCCATGTATCGAGAGATTTTGAGTGAAAATCTCCTTCCATCAGCAAGGGCATTAAAGATGAGACGTGGCTGGTTCTTTTAGCATGACAATGATCCCAAACACACAGCCAGGGCAACAAAGGAGTGGCTTGGTAAGAAGCATTTCAAGGTCCTGGAGTGGCCTAGCCAGTCTCCAGATCTCAACCCCATAGAAAATCTGTGGAGGGAGTTGAAAGTCCGTGTTGCCCAACGACAGCCCCAAAACATCACTGCTCTAGAGGAGATCTGCATGGAGGAATGGGCCAAAATACCAGCAACAGTGTGAAAAGCTTGTGAAGAGTTACAGAAAATGTTTAGCCTCCGTTATTGCCAACAAAAGGTACATAACAAAGTATTGAGATGAACTTTTGGTATTGACCAAATACTTATTTTCCACCATGATTTGCAAATAAATTCTTTAAAAATCAAACAATGTGATTTTCTTTTATTTTTTTTCACATTTTGTCTCTCATGGTTGAGGTTTACCCATGTTGACAATTACAGGCCTCTCTAATATTTTCAAGTGGGAGAACTTGCACAATTAGTGGCTGACTAAATATTTATTTGCCCCACTGTATATTGTACAGACTTTATGTTAAATAATCAAAAACTAAAAAGAATAAAATGAAAACTAAAACTAAAATTATAATACATAAAAAAAAAAAAAAAACAATAAAAAGAAAAAAAGAAAATTCTAACATTGTTAGTGAAATTTAATAACAATAACAAAGTTAATGACATTTCATTCATTCCACCACTTTGAAAATGAAGGGTGGTTCAAATTCCTCAAATATATGCACTTGCATCTTACAAAATAGTGTCCTGCCACAATTTAAGCACTGAAAGCAGCAGACTTATAAAATAGTTCTACTGCTGCCCATTATTTCTACTCCCAAGGGCAACACACACTCTGTTTATAGTATATGTACAGTACATTCCTAAACTTCCCCGAAATGGCTATCATTGACGGTAATAGACGTCCAATCCATTTGGACTGAGAAGGCTGGCAGCCCCTCCCAATCCAAATGAATTGGACGTCTATCCCCGTCAATGACACTGAAACATGATCACTCACTGCCGTCCTTAAATTGGCAAACTAATGTTCGTTACCTTTGCGTCAAAGTTCCTCTGGAGAGTCCAAGCATCGGAAAATCCGGACGACGGTGGCGGCGAGCGGCGGAACGCACTAGAAGGCGGCAGAAGACTTCCTGTTCAGGGATCATCCCGCCCTCCTCATCTTCCTCCTCCTCTTTCTCGTCCCGGGCTCTGGTCTCCCTTGAGGAGGTCCGCAAATGTTCCGGGAAGGAGCCGACGCTGCTGCTGATGACATTATCAGCATTATTAGTATGTGTATTGATCCTCAGTCAGCTATTGTCAATAAGTGTGTGTGTCAGCGTCACACTTTGAATGGTGTTGACACACTTTGCAGTCACACACTGACACATATACTGCACAGTGCACACCAAATCCTTTTATACTGCATAAACTTGAGGGGGTCTATCCATCTATCCAAACATATGGTATTTTGTATACCAATATAAGTTTGGCGTCATTTTAACTCATTCACTGTCAATCTAGTAGGGGTGAGAACTTCTCGATATTACTTGCGACAAAAAGCTGACGATAACAATGGTCTCAAGTAGGGTTGTTCCGATCAAGTTTTTTTGCTCCCGATCCGATCCCGATCGTTTTAGTTTGAGTATCTGCCGATCCCGATATTTCCCGATCTGATTGCTTTTTTTTTGCTCCCGATTCAATTCCTATCATTCCCGATAATTTTTCCCAATCATATACATTTTGGCAATGCATTAAGTAAAAAATGAATAAAACTCGGACGAATATTTACATTCAACATACAGCACATAAGTACTGTATTTGTTTATTATGACAATAAATCCTCAAGATGGCATTTACATTATTAACATTCTGTCTGTGAGAGGGATCCACGGATAGAAAGACTTGTAATTCTTAAAGGATAAATGTGACTTTGTATATTGTGACTAAATATTGCCATCTAGTGTATTTGTTGAGCTTTCAGTAAATGATACTGTAGCCATGCCCAAATGCATGATGGGAAGTGCGACCATGACTGTGCGTAGTGCTACCAATTGATATATCTTCTCTGCGTTGAAAAAAAGATCAATTACTACCTTGCTTCCCCACATTGCTTTCCCACGATATTTCTAATGGTAGGGAGAGGGATTGTAAGGCTTTAACCAATTAAAAAAAGGCTCCGAAGGCTGCCAAAATTCACTCTACTCATTTTATGCTGCCTTTTAGCTCTCTTTATAAGTAAAACGGCGCCATTACAGATTGAGCGCCACAATGCGTGATAACGTGATACATTTTTTAAAAAATTAAATACCGCCTTTATCGGAATGAATTTGATAACCCTACCTTAAGCCTAAACTAAAGACTCTGGATGAGTGTAACATATTATGTCTGTTACGTTAAATACAATTAGAAAACGATTTAATTAAAAATATATATATATTAAAAAAAGGCATGTCCGATATTTTTTTGCCGATTCCGATACTTTGAAAATGACGTGATCGGACCCGATCGACCGATCGATCGGGACATCTCTAGTCTCAAGATACGGTGATACAACGATTATCGGAACATCGGCCAGGAAATCATTCTAGGATATTTTATAAAACAACTAATGAACAGAAAAAACAGCTATCTTTATCCTTCTGCTGTTTATCACTAGTAGATGTCCAATCCATTTCAACTGGGAGGGTGACAGCAAATTAATCCCTTCCACTTCAAGCAGGCCCCTCCACTTCTATGGCCGTCAATGCAACCAATGCCAGGCAACGAGGTCATTTTTGGGTCATTTCAGGTCATTACCTGTTGATTTCGGGGCATTTTATGAGTCACTTCTTGTTAATTTGGGGTTACAGAACAGGAAGTGACCCGGGAATGAAAAGGCAGCGACTCAAACACAACAGGAAGTGACCTGTAAAAGCCCTATAATGAGCAGAAAGTGACCTGTAAATGCCCCGAAAATCGGAAAGATTGACTGTGAATGCTCTGTTTTCGGTCTACAAACGTTCTTTCGCCCTTCCCAGTCTCAATGGAATGGGCGACGAGCGCCGTCAATGGCAGCCACGGAGTTAACTGAGACACTAATATGATGGAAGATTTTGGTGGGACCTTGTTGATTCATTTTTTGTGTTTTTTTGACATTGACGTCTTTTTAAAACGATATCTCGATTCTTTGCACGAGCGTATCTATAACCTTTTGGGATGCAAAGTATCAATATATAGCACCATTTCAATATTTTGTCACATGCCTCCAATCTAGTCATATGAAAGATTTTCGCATAATTTGTGTTGTTGTAGTTAGTAACAGAAGAAAATGTATCATTAAAACACCCACGTAGGCACTGGGAGAACATGCAAACTTCACACAGGAAGGCCGGAGCCTTGGATTGCAGAAATTATAGTTAATTTTTAAAAATTCAAGTTTTTATGCTGTAATTTTTATTTATTAACAACACACAATAACATCTGAACTTTAACACAGTTATGGAAAATGAAAAAACAACAACAACAAAAAAACCTAGAAATTTGTTTCAGATTGTATATTTTTTTATGCATTAGGAACACAGATGAAAACAAGGACTAGTTATATTTTGGATAGTTTTACATTTTGTTTTGATCGTTTTCTTCTGTATTTTTTAAAATTCAGCATTCATTTTTTTCGTTCGTGAACACAATAAAGTTAAAGGCCTGTATACACACACAGCCTCAACACACACAGAATAGTGTAAAATAAAAGGCTGTTAAAAAGCCACTCTTACGTGATGACCGCTTATATCCGGCAGAGGGCAGCACTGCCACTCATTTCTATCTCAGTATGAGTATGTTGTGTGAGTGGTTCCTATCCTTGCTAAAGTTAACGAACCCTACTAGTTTCACATGTGGATTCACCAAACCCTTCGGAATGAGTTAATAAAGCATTTTTTTTTTCAAATTCAAAATCCATATATCTAAGCTAGCAAGCTAATAATTTAGCACATTCCTGTTCAAAATTTTTCTCTTTTTGAAAGCGTGCTTTATAAACAGGTCAAAATTTGAGACCATGCTGCCTTATTGGCTGTTGTATTCCCTTTTACCAAGTGCAAGTCAACCTTCCACTGAGCAAACTAGTTCCTCTTCTCATCAGATCGAGGACTAGCAGTCAAAAGAAATGGATTCAAGCCTGTAAAATGGGAGCAAACCAGTCCAAAACCTGGTCTAAAAAGCTACTTTGCCTAGATTTAATCAGCGTACGAAAATAGGGCTCTGCGTTTCTTTACCTTCGCCGAACCACGGGACTATGGTCTCCAACCTACGGGAGCATAATAAAGGCATATATTTCAGGGGTACTTGTGGGGGAATACTTTTTCTCACGGAAAATTGATTCATTTATCTTTTGTAGGGAGGGATTCCAATAGATTCTTGAGGTTCTGGAGTTCTACAAGAATTGCTTACTCATTTCATTATTAGATCATCGTCATCCCCTCCCAGTTCAAATAGATTGGGCGTCTATTACCCTTATGGCACTGAAACAATCACTTCTGCCAACACTCCCTGTTCAAATCTGACGTTTATCGCTGTCAATGGAAGACCATGGGTTCCCATGGCAACCAGGCTTTTAAATCTCAGGCTTGCCAGGTAGCACGTGATGAACCTCCCCAAGCCCACCCTCATTAACTTAACAGGCTAATTCCACGGCGGGCGATCGATACAATCGATCGGTTGGGACGCAGTGTGCGCGTTGCCATGGCGACTGAGGTCACCCCATCCTCGGTCTGTGCGGTTGCTAAAAGCTAATAAAACTGGCACAACATTTAAAAAGCATGCCACGAACAACAACAACAACGAAAAAACACCAATCAATTAATCGACACTTGTCAAACGTAATAAGTTGGTTTTTATTGAAGTTTGTCAAAGAACTTAGATCAAGTAAACAGCAACATGACAACAGGAGGACATTCTGGCTGCTAATTGGCAGGAGACGAGAGGAAGGGGCGGGGCCAAAGAGATACCTCGCACACAGTAGGTATTAAAACAGATTTCCATCCCCCTTTATTCTTCACACAGAAAAGCTTCCGTCCAAACAGAAGTTGTTTTACACGAAAGAGGCAGTGACCAGCGACATCGCCAAGCCCCCTGATTGGCCGCCATCTTTCAAATATTTCCCGTACACCCGGACGGGGAACGTTGCGCCATTAAAACCGTGAGCGTATGACGGACGTCTTATCTATATTCAAAAGTTTGATAAAAGTTGGAAAGCGTTTACACAAGCTTATTTACAATATTTTAGCGTAGCATGGTGAATGCGAATGTTGACGTTATGTTAACGAGGCCGCACAACTCGCAACGATGTCATCGTTAGTGCTGATGTGGTGACGCACCCAAATGCTAGCGATTAGTTTTTTGACAAGGCTAATAAAACATTAAGAAAGATATAAGGGTGTAACGGTACACAAAAATCTCGCTTCGGTATGTACCTCGGTTTTGAGGTCATGGTTCGGTTCATTTTCGGTACAGTAAGAAAACAAAATGCAAAATGTGCTAGTTGTTATTACACACCTTTGTACTTTCAACAATAGGAACATTAGCCTATACAAAGCTAGAATTCTGCTCAAAAATTAGCGGGTAATTAAAGATAATCCAACAACCATTTGCCTTTCACACCCCGCGTATTGGTCAAAAGAAGTCCTGTGCTAAAGAGAAAAGCAATCCCAATGACAAAGATTTTAACATGTATTTTACAAATGAAATGTCTCAATGAATCATTCTTTTTATGAACTGTTTTCAAAAGCTTTATTGGTGGATTTTCTCAAGTTAAAGCACCACACAGAAATTAATACATTTAATTGTGTAAGCAGGATCTGTGTATTATTCTTATTATTTAATTACAGGTGTTTTAGCTCATTTCAATTTATTTTATTTAAATGGGCTATTATTTATTTTATTATGTGTTTGTATTTTACAAATGTGATGTAGTATTCATTTATATTGTATATTTTTTGTTGTATAACTTTAGTTCCTATGTGAATATTCGTTCCTACTTGTTTTGTTGTGGTAGGAGGGTTTTGTATTGAAAACGGGGCCGTGCTGGTTATTATTATAGCAGAGAAGACAGCAGTAAATCAACAAAGACAAGTCAACTGTGCCCCGATCTACCACTCAAGAGATCTGATTGACTCAAAAAGTGGGTTATGATTGTATATTAGTTTGATAATTGAACGGATCCACCGTATTTTTACACGAGTGACTTCCGGTCTGCCCGATCCTAGCTAGTAGTATTGATGCAGGAGGGCCGTGTCTTGCGTCAAATAATAAACTCTGCAGTTCTTTTCGCGCGCGTCGCGTTGCGCCGCTTCTGGGACGCGTCTAACACGCGGCCGCATTGCGACTGGTGTGCATTGTCTGATTGACTTTAACGCCCTCGTTTCATTGCGTTCTCGCGGCGGCCACGTTATCGCGCCGTTGACGTTTCTGGGTTATATAATGTCCGTGTTGGTCCTCATTATAGTAGACGGAGTAAATATAATCTACACAAAGAAAATGTAACCCGATCGACTCACAGCCTCGAAAAGTAAGGGTTACATTACGTCAGAAACTCGTTCGGTACGCCTCCGTTCCGAACCGAGCACCCCATACCGAAACGGTTCAATACAAATACATGTACCGTTACACCCTTAGAAAGACATGATGGCTAGCAATTGTGTGGTGGTGGCAACGGTCAAAATAAGGCGCCAACTGGAGTCGTACAAGAAGACAAAAATATGTCCTCGGTTTCAAAACTGAGGAGCCGCATGAAGCCCTTGCGCTGCACGCCAAGAGGAAGGCCTACGCTTCTGTGCCAGGAAATAGAGAAGCCAGAAGAGGAACTGGCAAAATGCTCATCTTGTCGTTCATATTTACACGTGCGCCAATTTTCTCGCCGTTTCCTTTGTGGCTTCTGATAATAAAGCCATTTCAGCGTTTGAGCTGATGACAGGGTTCTCGGTAACATTAGCGTGGCTACGGGAACGCTCATAAAAATGTTGCTAAAATGATGCATTTTAGCATTCGGCACGCAAAGGTTACATCGCCTTCACAAACTTATTTATAAGATTCAAGCATTACAAGTGGACGCTAATGATGATGTCATCTTTTGCAGCCGTATGAAGAGTAACCTGTGACATCATTGTCGGATCACGACACCATCGTTAGCGCTGGTGCGGCCGCACGAGCAATGCAATGATGATTTTGTTGAATAGTGACGTCAAAGAATGCTAATATTAACAATGACATCATGGCTAGCATTTGCGCGGCGGCGGGAACACTGAAAATAAGGCGGCAACTGGAGTCGTAGAAGAAGACGGAAATGGAGGAGCCGCTTGAAGCCCTTGTGTTGCGTCTCTGCGCCAGAAGTGGAGGAGCAGGGACAGGAAGTGGTCAAATGTTCACTTCTTCGGTTGGATTTACGCGGACGCCAACCATGACACCTTCGCTTCTCGCTATTTCCTTTGTGGCCGAAAATAATGACATTGTTTGAGCTAACGACGAGGTCATCGGTAGCATTAGCAAGGCCGAGGAGACGCGCATAAAAACGTTGCAAAGACGGCGTCCTTTTAGCATCCGGAAAGCTTATCTGACGTCGAATTTGATACAAAATGGAGGACTGGTCGAGGGCTCTGCCAGAGGAGACGGAACAGGAAGGGGTCCCGCTGTGGTCAAACGGTGACCTCGTTGGTCCCGTGATGAAGTCCCATCCCGAAGTGCAGGTGGTCAACTGTGTGCGTCCGGCGCGAGGCGAAGGCCTGCCTCTTGGCGGCGCTGGGGCGCACGTCGTAAACGTCGCCGGGCTCTGAGAGCATTTTACCCACGCGGTGCCGGTCGTGGACCGGCGTAGTAGGCATCAGCATGTCGGCGTGGGACATGGCGCGGGCCATGGCTTTCTGCCGGAACTTGTCGCGGCGCACGGCAGGAGACAGCAAAGGATCCTGGGAGCGCAGTCGCTCGGCTGACAGCAGTAGTTCCTCCGACGGGTGGCGACCACCTCCATAGGTGGCGGCGGCGGCGTTACCGTAGTCCCCGCGACGAGGCGTCCGCGGCGGGGAAAGGACATGGTCCTGCGACATGGCGCGCTGCACGCGACGAGGACGTTGACGATGTTGATGGTGGTGATGCGACGACGGCGGGTCGGCGTTCAACTTGTGGGCGTGGCCTCGTCCGGTGAAATTGAGATGCTTCCTAGCGTAGAAGTCGTCCACTTCCTTGTCACCTGACACACAAAAGCAGTCGTAGCCGTCAATTCGTTGGTTTCCACTGGCGGTTAAAAGATATAAAATTAGTGCTACAACGATTAATTGATTAACTTGAGTAATTCGATTAGAAAAAAAAGCTTTGAATCAAATTTAGCTGCTTCAAGTATTCGTTTCATTAGAGTGGCGTTGTAATGGTTTGTTTTGAAAGCGTTTGCATTTAGTTTTATTGGTTTGGGTGGATACACTGCCCTCTAGGGGCAACAATGAATATGACATATCTCATTTGACATCGCTGAATCCAGCTGAAAACCAACATAATCTAATATGGTTTTTTCTGCATTTGTAATTTAGTTTGTAGGTATATTTTGCTGTTTTTTTTTGTGGAAATATGTGTTTGATCGATTTGTTAAAAGTATTGTCAAAAATTAAAAACGAAAAAAATAAAAATAAACGTTAGCATTTCATAGCATTTAAGATAGCGGACTTTAGCTATGCAAGTTAGCCAATTGTTCTTTTGTTGTACTTCGACAGTGACTTTTTTTTTTTTTTTAATACCGTTTGAGCTAAGCTCAGGTATTTTAAATTATTTTTAAATGAAAGTGCCATTCTGCATAGTTCAAAGAAACACACATTTTATTGTGTATTTGCATTAAATACCCTTTTGTGAAAGTGCAAACAAAGACCTGCTACTTTGTTTTACATCACTTGAAATCGATTCTATAACACATTAAATGTTCCTAATCCGATTACTCGATTATTCGAACTAACTAGTTGATAGATTAATCGATGCGACTACTAAAATAATCGATAGCTGCAGCCCTATATAAAATTATAACATATAGTTAATTATACATTTAATTATATATTTATTGTTTCAATTTTAGCACTCATGGTCCACAAACGTATTTTTCATATTATTTTCTTTATAATTATAAATATATATGGTGGAAAACACTCAGGTGACTTGAAGTTCCGCTCTGAGACCCCAATTTAGCCAACTTTCAAAACTGTCCAATATGCATGTGTGATACTTAAAATCTCAATTTTCTGGGGGAATAAACATTTTGAACAGGAGGGCATTTTAAAAAAAAAATGTTTTTTAAACAGTAAAACCCTATCTGGAGGTGAGAGCATGAGAGAGCAGAATTACAGACGCCATGACTTTAACGAGACATTATCGCGTACTTACCTTGTTTCGATCCAAAAAAGTCCATGTAGCATGTATCACTGAGTGTCAAGACACAGCTGTGAATGGCTACGGCTGGATTTTTGGGGGATTTTATGGGTGAAACATGGTAGCATAACAAGGGTCGCGATGCAGAAATTGCAGACATCAAGGAGTGGTCTAGATTTTCTTTGTCATATATTTACCCCTTTAAAAGGTTTTTAAAAAATTTGTTTTTTTGTTTGGATCGATTATTTATCATCTAACATATCGGAGAAAAAGCGACAGTAACAAAAAAAAATACAAGTAACCGATAGTTATGAGGTAGATATCCGTGACTTTTTTTTTTTACAGACCATTTTTTTTCATTGTGACGTGATTTGTTTACAAGTTTGAAATATGTGAGTGAATATTTTTTTAAAGTGTTTTTTTTTCTTTTTTTTTAAAAAACGAAATATGAGACACCAATTAATTTTTCTAAGCTAAAAACGACAGACATTTTGAATAATAAATATGATTAATTACCTTCGTTTTATGGCTGGGTTGAAACAAAAGCGGTTGCGCGACGTCTGTAAACGCGGGTTTTCAGGGTAAAAGGGACAAATTAAAAATAGTTCGGGGGCTTAATGCGCCATGAATCTGCTATGGCACCATATTGACATACTGTTCTATCAAACACAACAGTTGTTTTAGCTTAAATTACAGCAGTTTCTTTTAAAGAGGAGTGCAAGAGCAGAAACTGCTTTTTCAGTCTTGTCTGTGTTTTCCGCCATACATAAATAACATTGTTAATAAAAACTAAGTTGATGAAATTACAATGAATAAAAACTGAATTAGACTGATTACGTCTCCAACTAAATTTGATTTTTAAAAACTTATCACAGTATTTAAGTCATAGCATGCCATTGGACTGAGAGGGCTGGCTGTGAACGCTCATATGGCGCTAGATGTCTAAACGATTTTGACTGGGAGGGGCGAATGAATGTTCATTCATTTGCCCCTCTCAGTCAATGCAGCCAACGAATTAAATGAGTGCCCTCTAAACGGTTAAAAAATTTTTTTTTAAAAAAGTCTTTGTGAATGAAAGGGTTAAATGGATGTTTTTCCATAAATAGTTTGAATATAAGATTTGAAGTAAGCTAGACTTCCATAAAGTAATTTGAACTCAGCTTTTTAAGGGGGAAGTTCAGAATGTTTTTACATAAGGCTTACTCTTCGAGTTCGCGTGCGTTTAATGAGTCGGTGGAGTTGATTTTAACAGTCTGCAGTTTGTCAGCTATTTGTTAGTTTCAGGGCTCCGGAGTGTCTAAGCAAGCGTGAGTAAATGGCTCCTGCTTAGCATACCAATAAAAAACAATATATGCACGCATGAGACGCACCGATGAACCATGCAATCAATAGTGTTAGTTAGGTTTTCAAGATATAGTTATTAAAACTTACCATTGCATGTCAATAATTGTAGTATGAACTAGGGCTGTCCCAAACGACTAATTTTCTCCCGATTAGTCAGCCGACTATTTTTACGATTAGTCGACTAATCTAATGATTTAAATTTTTAAAATTTTTTTTACTAATTGAGCAATGAAATTTTTGTTGACGCTTATCAATTCACAAAAACATATTGGAACACTTAAATTATTTATTAAAGTACAAATAAACACGTAAATAACTAATAAATCACAAATAAACAATGAGTTCAAATGCTGATAGAATTAACTAGTGCAAAAGAAAGGAATGTAAACAGATTCAGAACACTGACTTCGCCTTTCCAACATGATTCAAACAATTCTTAAAAAACCCACCTAGCATTAATATTATAATATAGTACTATATATAATAGTATTATAATTATAATAATTATTCATTGCCAATCAGATTTTTCATAAAGGGTGACATTTTAAAGGTATTCTTAGTGTAGAATCTGAATTCTGAAGTATGTGGGATTAACTCCAGAAATCGCTATTTATATGACGAACATGACATGCTTTTATTTTGAAATGTTCCCCGGAAGTACGTTCGCTAAACCGCCAACTTCAGCTTTACACTCCGCAAAAAAAGCACTTTTTGTCATTGCATGTAGTGTAAGTAATAGATTTTTGTTTTCGTTTGCAAATGGTGTTCACCAGCGATTTTTCATGTTTGAAGCGTCACCTTTTAACCCCAAGTATGCTTTCTCGAGACGACTGCCAATGTTTTATAGCAGGCTAAAGTAGGTTGCCTTTTTCCCCCATTCACCTCAGTGTAGCAGTGCTAACGTTACATTGTTTAATATAGATGTGTTTTTTATTTTGTATGTCTGAACTTTAATTCTACATTGTGTTGATAGAAAAAGGAACTGGAGTCTCATGCCATCGGCACGCACGCACGCACCAATGTATGCACGCACGCGCGCAGCGATAAAACGCAGCCGTGAAAATGACCGCCCTTATTTTTATTTGCCGTGCGATAAATGGATTCACTGCATATCGCGACAGGCTTAGAAACTTCAATAAAACATATCGTTAGTTAGTTAGATGGACTTACAAACTGGGTGACGGCGCTTTAGGTGTTTATTCACTGCCGACGTGCAGCCAAGCTTGGCATTGAAGAGACAGGACACAAGAGTGTACCCTCCTTTGTTTCTTTGAAATAAGTCAATGTTTTGGACACTCTGGTGCACTTTTTTGGCTTTGTGCCGCTTTCCCCGCTTGCATACAAAGCGTCTGACATTCTGAACTTTACACGCATATATATTTTTTAACCCTTCATTAACCGTCGACGGGATGTTGTGCTCGTCGACGGATTTACGTCATCGTTGACGTCGACTAGTCGGGACAGCTCTAGTATGAACAGCAGAATTTGTAATCCAGCAAATCTACAGGGAACGGGCTGTCTAGGCAAGCAGGGCGGAGTGATATCAGATCGTTTTTTCACCGCTGATTTTTATTTATTTATTTTTGGGGGGGGGAACGAAAGAGAATCCCCAGCAGACTAAGCATAAGTGGCCGAAGCGCTCATCTCGATTGTGGTCACATTACGCATCTAAAAAAAAATAGTCCTGCAGAAGGAAATGAATATAGCAGTGTGGTGTGACATTGTTTTGGCTGCATGGGTATTTCAAACAATGAACTGCATTTTGAATTTACTGTATTTGTCTATGTTAGATCTGCTAATATCATTTTTTTATTAGCATGCTAAGCGGGCACCATTGACTCGCGATAGCCACTCCGGAGCCCTGAAACTAACAAATACAAACTGCACGGAATTTGTTGAAAACTACTCCACCGACTAATTAAACCCCTACTAACTCGAAGTTTACGCCTAATGTCAAAAATTCCGAACTTCCCCTTGAGGTAAACTAGACTTCCATTAAGTTGTCAAAATCCACATTTTAAGTAAACTGGACTTCAGTTTCAGTACGTACAGTGGTATGAAATAGTATTTGAACCTTTTGGAATTTCTCACATTTCTGCATAAAATCAACATCAAATGTGATCTGATCTTTGTCAAAATCACACAGATGAAAATACAGTGTCTGCTTTAACTAAAACCACCCAAACATTTATATGTTTTCATATTTTAATGAGGAGATAATGCAAACAATGACAGAAGGGGGAAAAATAAGTCAGTGAACCCTCTGCCTAATGAGACTTAAAGAGCAATTGAAACCAATTTTTACCAAACATTTGAAGTAAGGTGTGTGTCCAATCACTGATGAGTGGTTTAAAGCTGCCCTGCCCATTCTCAAACACACACCAGGTGAAAATTGTCTTGATGAAAAGCATTGTCTGATGTGCATCATGGCTCAGTCAAAACAGCTGTCTGAGGACCTGCAATCAAGAATTGTTGGTTTGTATAAAGCTGGGAAAAGATACAAAACCATCTCTAAAAGTCTGGATGTTCATCAGTCGACAGTCAGAGAAGTTGTCTGCAAATGGACAGTTTGGCACTGTTGCTTCTCTCCCAAGGAGTGGCCGTCCACCAAAGATGACGCTAAGAGTTCAGCGCAGAATACTCAAAGAGGTAAAAAAGAACCCTAGAGTGTCTGCTAAAGACTTACAGAAATCACTGGCACAGTCCAGTATCACTATGCAAACATCAACTATACAGTATGTAAAACAATGGCCAAGAATGGTGTTCATGGGAGGACTCCATGGAGGAAGCCACTAGAGGTGTGCAAAATTTCCGATTCTTAGATTATTCGCGATTCGGCCGTGGAAGATTCGAGAACGATTCACAAACATCCAAATTCCGATTATTGAAATATGCCAAGTAAAGCGGAAGTACACAACACCCAGCGCGCCGCGCGGTCTTCGGGACAGAACGGAGTGAGGGTAGCTAAACATCATGCTTCCCATTACCCGGCCCCTCGGGTAATGCCAATGCTCAACTCACGGCTCTAGCTCAACTCATGCAACGAGATAAAAAAACACAACAACATACCTGACTGCTGCCGAAAAGCTGCTACAAGTACATCCATATAGTGTTACGGTGGATATCATTTATATAGGACTAGATGCAATATAGATTTGGTAATGTTAGCAGCACATCTACAAAAAGCTAGATGCGGGCGTTATAAACGGCCGTCATCTTAAAGCAGTACACTTCCCTGCAAGGCTGTTGTAGCGAACCTTCCAAGCAAACCTAATTAACTTTTTATCTAAAATACTCCTAAATCGGTAAAATATTGACTTGAATCTATCTTTAAAATAGTTTTAAAACTTTCAGATGTCAAAAGTAGACAAAAGGGAAATTATGGAATAACGGGAGCAATTTTAACAAATTTAACGGTTGATTCACAACATTAAAATAATTGAATGTAGTTTAAAGCTGCTGATACAGAATGGGGACTGGAGTTTTTTATTTAATGTTATTTTTGTATATTTGTTTACTGCTATATGTTAACTTGATACTGAAATAGTAGTGTGGTTTAGCCTGAGAGTATTTTTGAACAATTTTGGAACTAATGTACAAAACATTTAAAAAAAAAAAAAAAAAAAAAAAAAGGAGGGGGGGTGCATCAATAATCGTTTTATAATCGAATCGGAGCCTCTGAATCGTAATCGTAATCGAATCGTTAGGTGCCCAGAGATTCCCAGCTCTAGAGGCCACTGCTGTGAAAAAAAATATTGTTGCTCGTTTAATGCAAAAAGGCACTTGGACACTCCACAGAAGTTTTGGCAAAATATTTTGTGGACTGATGAAACCAAAGTTGTTTGGGAGTAACACACAATGGCAGGTGTGGAGGAAAAATGGCACAGCTCACCAACATAAGAGCAGGGCAACATCTCATCCCCACCGTGAAGCATGGTGGAGGGAGCATCATAATTTGGGGCTGTTTTGCTATCTCGGGGACTAGAAAACCTGCAATCGTTATTGGAAGAATTAATTTTTAAGTTCAACAGGATGTTTTGAGGACGTCTGTCAGACAGTTGAAGCTAAAAAGAGGATGGATGCTGCAACAAGACAATGATCCAAAACAGAAGAAAATCAACTGTTGTAACTGGTTTCAGAAGAACAAAATAGACGTTCTGGAGTGGCAAAGTCAAAGTCCAGACTTGAACCCCATAGAAATGCTGTGGCATGACCTAAAGACAGCGATTCATGCCAGACATCACAGGAATCTGACTGAACTACAGCAGTTTTTAGGGAAGAATGGGCCAAGATTCTTCCTGATCTATGTGCCAGACTGATTTGCAGGTACAGGAAGCGTCTGTTTGAAGTCATTGCTGCCAAAGTGGGGGCCACAAAATATTAAATGTGATGGTTCACTTACTTATTTTTCCCCTTCTGTCATTGTTTGCATACTATCCTGATTCAAATATGAAAACCTATAAATAGGGTTGTTCCGATCATGTTTTTTTGCTCCCGATCCGATCACGATCGCTTTAGTTTGAGTATTTCCCGATCCGATTGCTTTTTTTTTGCTCCCGATTCAATTCCAATCATTCCCAATAATTTTTCCCGATCATATACATTTTGGCAATGCATTAAGAAAAAGATGAATAAAACTCGGACGAATGTATACATTCAACATAGAGTACATAAGTACGGTATTTGTTTATTATGACTATAAATCCTCAAGATGGCATTTACATTATTAACATTCTTTCTGTGAGAGGGATCCACGGATAGAAAGACTTGTGACTTTGTATATTGTGACAAAATATTGCCATCTAGTGTATTTGTTGAGCTTTCAGTAAATGATACTGCAGCCATTCAACCCAAATGCATGATGGGAAGTGGACTCATGACTCTGCGTAGTGCTACCAATTGATATATCTTCTCTGCGTTGGGAAATAACATAAGGTGTTAAGAAAAAGATCAGTTGCTACCTTGCTTCCCAACATTGCTCCCCATGACATGACATTTCTAATCGTAGGGAGAGGGATTGTAAGGCTTTAGCCTATTAAAAAAAGGCTCCAAAGGCTGCCAAAATTCACTCTACTCATTTTACGCTGCTTTTTATCTCTCTAAATGGTAAAACGGCGCCATTACAGATTGAGCACGACAATGCGTGAGTGGGTTGTGCAACGCATGCATTAATTGCATTAAATATTTAACATGATACATTTTTAAAAAATTAATTTCCGCCGTTATCGGTACCTTAAGGCTAAACTAAAGACTCTGGATGAGTGTAACATTGACATTGTTTTTTTATCTGTGTGATTTTGACAAAGATCAGATCACATTTGACGGTGATTTTATGCAGAAATGTGAGAAATTTCAAAAGGTTCAGATACTTTTTCATACCAATGTATATAGTTGCTCCAAGCGGGAACCGAACCCAGACCACCACTACAGCAGTGGAACGCGCAGACAACTGAGCCAAGCATGTCAAAAACGTGTCTAGCATGAGCAACATTAGCATGTGACATCGGAGGGCATTTGTGTGTTTACTCAAGTCTGCCGAGAGTGCGATCTCATAGGAAGGCGGCAGGTGGCTAAGGTTCTGGAAGGATCTGGACAGTGACAAGTCGTATGGCTCCGTTGCCGCTGTCAGGATGTTGTTGCTCCGTGGATTTCGCTCTGTGAGTGGAAAATGGGGCAAAGTCAACATTTCATATCAACACCCATTATCATCATTCGACGTCTTCACAATATCACCAAAACAAATGGGGTGAAAACATGCAAATAAAGCAAACCCAATAAACCGGTCTTCTTTTTTTTTTTACACGGGCTGTAGTATCAGGGTTCCGGAGAGCGGGGCAAAGACAAGACAAGATGGCGGCGGGCGGCCAGGAGGACTCACCGTGACGCGCGTGTCGGTTTGCTGACAAAAGCCAAAGAACAAGCGTCAAGCACACACAACACATGGCGGACGGATCATAGCTGGCGCGAAAAAGGATGCGGGATTGGACGCTAAATGCTAAGGCGGGATGTCACTTTTTTTTTTTTATAAAGCGATATGTCAAGTGTAAACTCACTAGGCATTCATAGAATGCAGAGAAAAAAAGAAATCGTGTTCTTACCTAGCTTGGGCGTAAGCGCGGTCAGGTCCACGTGGCTGTGCTGGTAGTCATGGTGATGGTGGTTACCTGTGGGATGCGCGCAGACAAACACAACAGGGAAATGAAAATGAGCAATCAGAAATGCCGCAGGAAGTTGAAAAGTACAGTAAAGATGATAGTACAAGCAGAGACTTCACTATCATTTGACAAGACGGCTCCCACTAACATTGCGCCACGCCTTCCTGTTGGGGGCCTGCCCAGGCAGAGCTGAGTTGGCTTTGACCGTGAAAAACTCAAACACACGCTGCGTTCAAACGCCGGATTTAGGTGGAAACAGGACGAAACATTTTTACCACATACAAGCAGGACGGATTTTCTCAAGAGTGATTTGGTCGAGGATTCAAGATACTGGTAATTAAAATATACGTAAAAGAGCCCCATGCTTGCACTTTCAACTTAAAAAGCTCTTTGTTTTGTGGCTGCCACCACATTGGATTATACAATAGTGTAATTTTAGCTTGAAATTTGCTTTTAACCAAGAATCTAGACTGTTCTAGGTTCATATCTATGGAAATTCCAGTAATGTATGCATTTTTTAACGAAAATCTTCAACTTAAAATATCCTTTGTTTTGTGATGGCCGTCATGTTGGATTTTGCATCCATACACAATAGCGTAACTTTAAATTCAAATAATCAGGTATTTTTCGGCCAACTGCCCATTTTTAGGCAAAAAAAATAGTAATACATTTCTGCGTCCATTAAAAAAAAAAAAAATCACCTTTTACGCTTTTTTTATTTTATGTAACATTTCAATCTAAAAACAACTAGGAGGCAATAGTAACATCGGAATTCAACCTTAATACGTTGTGATTCTACATAGAAAAAATGCAAATTCTGCTTTTGTTGAGTAAAATCAAGATGATTCTGCATGCTTTCCTCAAGTATTAAGTTTCTGATGTCGAGCACCTTAGTCATTTGCTTTGCATATAATTAAAAAATATATATTTTAATAAATATATATATATTTTTATTTTATACCTTGATTGAAGCAACTTGTTGGGGGTTGAATGATTTAGACACAAATGTCCTAATCATAATATGGCCCAAACACAAAAAGGATTGCTTCAATCAAAGAAAACTTTTTCAATGAAAAATTAAGTGTTCAAATGCAAATTTTTCAATCTCAAATATTTTTTCGCATTCAAAAACTTTTTTCTATGATTGAAATTTTTCTTTTTTTGATTGAAGCGATTTTTCTTTTTGAAATCTATATATTTTTCAAGCAACTTATTTTTTGATTGAATAGAGAAAAATGTCTTAGCCAAAATGTGGCCCAAACACAAATCAACATTACTTCAATCAAAAAGTTGCTTCAATAAAAAAAATAATAAATAAATAAATAAATAAAGGAATCAAAGAAAAATAGAGAAAAAACAATTTTTTTGTATGAAGCGACTTTTTTTTGGTTGAAAATATGTATTTTGATGTAAGCAACTTTTTTTTTTTTTTATTGAAGCAATTTTTTGATTGAATAATAAAGGCACAAATCTACCTCCATCTGGTTCCGCCCAGGGGATAGAATTTTTGACTGGGGTAACTCCATTGGCATGACACCGGCAGGTGAACCAAATTCAATGGATGGCTATCTTGGCGAAAAGTATTGCTTAAGCAACCTGATTTACAATTCCCCTCAAGAATGAGGGGAAACAAAAACCGCTTATTGTCAACTTATTATTATAAATATTCTTGTAAGTTAATTTCATTGCTGACACTGCGTTTTGGGGTCATCAACATGTTGTGCCCCTCCCTGCCCCAAAAGTCAAACTCCGCCTATGGGTACAAGAAGTAAAAAATATGAAACAGGAAGTGCTACAGTAAGTTAAAATGTCAATACAGGATACAGGAAATTAACTATGTGACCGTCATTGACGGTGATAGATGTTTAACCAACTTTGACCGGGAGTGCTTGCGGTGGTGGATGATCGCTCCCAAATGTTTCTTAAAAAAAAAAAAAAAAAAAAAAAAAGAAGTTGCGGTTAGTAATAAAAAGCCGCCCCCAAAAAATAAAATAAAAAATGTTATTAAAAAAAGGATTCGCAGTCTGGGTTCCAGGGTTGGTGAAGCGTCCAGCGAGGATAATCACAGATTTATCTGATGTCTTCTCTCGTACGTCAGAAGGAACATCACACAAAGCTGCCGCTATCCTCGCCGAGTGTCATGTGACTCACTGTAAGCGATCCGCTTTTACCATGAACAAAACATCTTACTGAAAAGTGGTGTGACAGCAAAACATGAAGTTGAAATGTAAAACAGCAAGTAGAAAGCCCCTACAGGAATTAGAAACTTCTAACTGTTCAGAATAGGAGTGGGAACCTCTTGGTACCTCATGATACGATTTGCGATACAAAGCTCACGATAACGATGATCTGACGATATGGCGATACAACGATTATTCATACATTTGTAGAATATCCTAGAATGATTTTCTGACCAACAACTAACAAACAGAAAAACAAGATTCTACTGAGATTTGGACTGAGTTTATCACTAGTAGACGTCCAATCCGTTTGAAATGGGAGGGTGGCAGCGAATGAACATTCGTTCATTCGCTGCCATCCCTCCCACTTCAAACGGATTGAACGTCTATGGCCGTCAGTGGCAGCCAATGCCAGGCAATGAGGTCATTTTGGGCCATTTAAGGTCATTTACCTGTTGATGTTCAGTTACTTCCTGCTGATTTTGGGGTATTTTATGGATCCCTTCCTGGTGATTTTGAGTTACAGAACAGGAAGTGCCGTGGGAATCACCCAAATGAATAGGCAGTGACTCAAACTCAACAGGAAATTACCTATAAATGCCCTAAAATGAACCGCAAGTGACCTGTAAATGCTCTGAAAACCCATAGTCTAAATGGATTGGGCATCGTGCACCGTCAATGCAGCCTTAAGACCGAGTTATACTTCCTAGTCAGACCTGCAGCGTCAAGGAAGACCCGATTTACGACCCTGCGCCGTAGCCTGACGCGGTCCTATTGATTTTTCAAACCCTAGCGTCACGTCAACGTATATGACGTGGCGGCAATGGACTGTGATTGGTTTGCTCAGACTGTTGTTTCCAGTTCAGCGCAAAATCACCGCCATTGTAAAACATTAATTTTCTAGACGCAAAAATGGACCAAGCCGACGGGAGTATCATCGAAGAGCAAGTCTCGTCAAGACATCATAAAGTTTGCCAAATGGCAAGGTCAGCGATTGAATAAAAAAAATGGAAGAACCACCGAGACGTGTGCGTTCGGAATCGAGTGGCCACACGAAGCGGTGACCCAGTCGGCCAAAAACTGCCAGCTTTTTATCACTTTATGTTGTATTTTTGGTTGGTGCACTTTTATTGTGTACATATGTTTGCTGTGAGTCTGTGACTTATTTACGTGTCACACTTCAAGTATATGAAGAATAAAACACAGGTTTGGTGTCAAAAGAGTTGTTTAGATCTTTAATTGTCAATAACAGACAGTTCACACACTATACATAATCAGTGATTGAGAGTGCCTCGGTGCTTTTTATGATAACGTTAACATCAAGGCTGCCAACGCAGTTTGGGAAGTTCCATAGATGCCAGAAATCTGCTATGGCTTCCTACTGGCTGGTTGTAGGACACGGCAAACAAATCGGGCTGCTTTGCAGACCTTGGACAAAATGCTGGACGCAGTGCTCGATGCCAGTTTGAAGCTAGCCGCCACAGCTAGCTGGTTTTCACTCGAGGCTAGAAGAACTCTATGCGGCATCAAAAGTTGGACTTACAGCCTCGAAACCGTCTTCTGCGTCTCTTGCGCCTCAACGTTTGTATGATCAACATTTATTCAATGTTGATGAGCTGAAGCTCCACATTCATGCGTTCCATCTTGCATTGTCTATTTTTTTTTCTCCGTTAAACTAGACAAGAGGAAGTCAACAAGGATGCCCTAAAACTGTACAAACATAACACAACACCACTCTAGTGGCTTGGCGGTGAATGACAGAGCAACGCGTCACCAACCATCGAATGTCGAATGACGCCGTAGTCGCTGCCCCGTCACTGCAACGCGGGAGCATAACTCAGGCTTTAGAGTTAACTGAGACACTATTATGGTGGAAAATTTTGGTAGCAACTTGTTGGTTCCTTTTTATTTATTTATTTTTTTTAGATATTGACACCTTTTTAAAACGATATCTCTATTCTTGGCGGGAGCATATCGATAACCTTTTGGGATACAAGTATCACGATATATCACCATTTCGATATTTTGTCACACTCCTTGTTCAGAACGATGTCAACAACACCTTTAAAATAATCAGAGGGCTCGTAACTGGTCAGGTGTCCTTCAAACGGCCACTCGGGCGCCTCGCTCGTACGTTGATGAAAATGTGGCATTTACACGGCAATGTCACGCTGTTTGGCTGCATGTTGACATTTGCGTCCTCCCGCTGCGTCCAATCATTGACATTATCACCAATGCATGATTAGAGCACAACAGCGTCCAATCAGTCGGACGCTTTCAGTCATATCTGTCAATCATGACAAGAGGTCGCACTTAGTGTAAATCTGTAAAAACGATTTAGCTTTTAGCTAACATCAATAACTCATAAGTAGGGGTGAAAGTGGGCCAGAACGGTCAGGAACGCAGTTCCGGTATAAGATTCAGGGCCAGAACGCAGTTCGGGTATAAGATTCGGGGCCGGAATGCTGTTCAAGTATAAAATAAAGGTTGTTGAATTGATGAGACAAAAAAAGGGCAATGCAACATAAAATGGATCAAATCTTTAACAGCAACGTTTTAGGACCAAAATTATTTAATATTTATATCAACGATATATATACTGTAGCTCAGTTATTGTAATTTATAGTTTTTGCAGATGACACAAACATATTCTATTGTAGTGGAAACCAAAATGAACAGGTAACTACCGTAAATGAGGAATTAAGTAAATTAAAGAGATGGATGGATATAAATAAATTATCACTTAAATAAGACAAAGGTAATGGTAAAAGGTAAAAATATTTAGTAACCTAAAATATAACTCAGAACTACAAATAAAGATTGATGGGGTCCCAAACGGGAATGTAAATGAATTCAAATTTCTAGGAGTTATTGTAGATAGTAAATTATCATGGAAACCCCACATCAGACAAATCAAAACCAAGATCTCCAAAAGCCTGTCACTAATAAACAAAGTGAAATCATATCTTGATTACCGTGCACTCCGCACTTTGTACTGTTCTCTAGTGCTCCCATATTCCATGTATTGTATTGATTGTGGGGGAACACTTACAAATCTACCATAGATTCATTAGTCACATTGCAGAAACGTGCGGTACGAATCATACATAAGGTCGGATTTCTTGATCACACCCACCATTTATTTGCTCACTCAAAACTAATAAAAATAAAAGATCTTGTAAACTATCATACAGTTATAATGCTATTTAAAGCAAAAAATGAATTACTGCCACATAATTTACAAAACCTATTTAAGGTTCGTGAGAATATCCATAGTCTGCAAGGCTCTGGAGATTTTATGTTGCCAAGATTTCGAACTACTTGCAAACGTTTTCGTGTGTCTGTATGTGGAGTGAAACTCTGAAACAATTTAGACAATCATTTCAAGCAGTGTCAGAATATCCAAAAATTTAAATCGTTGTATAAAAATATGGTCTGGTCACAATATAATGACATTTGCTGACAATGTATGTGCTGTTTTTGTCAATTGGTGTAAATATTGAAATTATTGTGAATGAGCCAACATTAGTTGGTTGTCTGTTGGTTTAGTTGTTTTTGTCTGTTTTTCCTTTTTTCTTCTTTTTCATTGTGTGGACAGGAGTATCCCACGAGTAAGGATGCTGGATAATAAGATCAGGGGTGGGATAAAATAAGTTTTTTCTTCTTCCCACTCCCTTTCGAGTGCAATTATTTTTGTTGAATTATATTGTATGTTTTTTGTTTCTTTTGTGTGTGCATGCTCGAAATAAAAAAGTTTCATCATCATCATCATCATCAAAGAGTTGAGGAGGCTTATTTATCATATTTATTTTTATTTTCTCTGATGGGGAGGTTCAGAACATCTTAGCTGGTAATGCAAACTTTGGAGTTATATTTGTTCATTTATGTTAGGCTACTTATTCATTTCCTTATGATTTAAAAAGTCAATGTTTGCGCCATCTTCAAAATATATTCCATTTCACTCGCCATAATATAAGTAATATGTACTTATTTTTCTGAATGTATGTTCCTTATATCTTTATTATTAAAAAAAAGTAAATGTTTACATTAACTTCTAATATACATCTTTTGTTCTTAAGTAGTTAAAATCTAGATTTGGCAATTAGTATGTGAGGAAATGAGGGAAAATAAAAATTAGGAGATGAAGGTTGGGGATATCGCTGTTTTTATTTTGCAAATTATTGAAAAAATACAATTTTGAATAAAAATCAGTTATTGTATGTGTTATAGAAATAAACGTCCTAAAACAGTTTTCTTTTCATTTCAGTATTTTAAGAAGTATGCCCCCCCCCAAAAAAAAAAGAAAGGAAAAAAATTAATAAAATTTCTCTCTCTGTGTCGACCTTCAGCCACTTTCACCCTGCTCATAAGTGAACTAATTTGCGATCGTTTGCCATCCTGTCCAGTTCAAACAAATTGGACGTCTATCACCGTCAATGTCAACCAGTGAGTTATAGTACATTCTTAAGGAGCCAGAGCAGAAAAGGAAGAAGAACTCGGTCATTTCGGGCCAATTCTTTTAACTCGCTGGTGCGAGTGATGTAACCCAGCAGGAGTGTTACAACGTACATCATTTACGAGTCCAATTAGGAGTCCATTTAGGTCCCAGAACACTTGCTGTGGAAGCCTCAATGTACACACTAATTGTACGCGTTACTCGCGCGGGACGTTGAGACGGGAAATGTCAGGTTGACTTGATGTTGCAAGCGAAAAACAAGTCCAAAACGAATGCACTCTGGTATGTCTTTGATGCGAAGACTCCTGCTGTCATTGAACATCCAGTTTTCACTTTCATGTTGTTCCCGTTTGTCCGTCTTCCGTCTTGCTGCTAATTAGACGCTCGCTCGCTAGCTCCTCAGCAGCATTTTTTTCATGTAAAATACATCACGGAGCACGAGAAGATTCCAGACACAGGCACGCAAGCACGCACGCACAAGGGAATCAAAGGTGCGAGAAAGTTAATGGACCGAGTGATGAGTTAATGAGCCCTTGGTGCCACGCGGCTTCCGCTCTTGTTAAAAGATCAAAAGTTATTATTAACAAAAGTATCAATATGATGTCCGACAGGACGCGACTCGCAATATTCTTTATTAATGACACAGTAAATATGCAAATGTCTTTGTTATTTGCTCCCAGAGCACAGAAAGGAGCGTCTTTGCTTGTAAAATATTAGAATATTGGTTGGAATATTCATCAAAGATCTCTTCGTAGCCTGGAACAATCCATCGCAGCATAATAATCATGATTCCGCGAGTGCTTGAACAGCAGAAATTCATAACAACAACCATGAACAGAACAAAGAAAAATTCCAGAATAGTAAAGGAAAGGTGCTAGAGGGCAATAAACACGGGTGAAAGTGGCCCGGAATGGGCCGGTACGCCGTTACGGTAAAAGATTCGGGGCCAGAACAATGCTTTGATCCCGAAAATGACGGCCACTGTCAAAACCCCATGTTTTTAAAAAAAATTTTTAAAAACTGCCATGCATCTCCAAGAAGTGTCAGTGTACACTGCTGGCCAAAAGTATCGGCACCCCAGCAATTCTGTCAGATAGTGCTCAATTTCTCCCAAAAATGGATTGCAATTACAAATGCTTTGGTAATATCTTCATTCATTTTGCTTGCAACGAAAAAAAAAAAAACACAAAAGAGAATGAAAAAAAAACATTTTACACAAAACTCCAAAAATGGGCCGGACAAAAGTATTGGCACCCTCAGCCAAATACTTGGTAGCACAAACTTTAGACAAAATAACAGCGAAGAACCGCTTCCGGGATCCATCAATGAGTTTCTTATAATGCTCTGCTGGAATTTTAGATAGTTCTTCTTTGGCCAACTGCTCCAGGTCTCTGAGATTTGAAGGGTGCTTTCTCCAAACTGCCATTTTCAGATCTCTCCACAGGTGTTCAATGGGATTCAGGTCTGGACTTATTGCTGGCCACTTTAGAAGTCTCCAGTGATTTCCCTCAAACCATTTTCTTATGCTTTTTGAAGTATGTTTTGGGTCATTGACCTGCTGAAAGACCCATGACCTCTGAAGGAGACCCAGATTTCTCACACTGGGCCCTACATTATGCTGCAAAATTTGTTGGTAGTCTTCAGACTTTATAATGTCATGCACACGGTCCAGCAGTCCAGTGCCAGAGGCAGAAAAGCAACCCCAAAACATCAGGGAACCTCAGCCATGTTTGACTGTGGGGACCGTGTTCTTTACTTTGAAGGTCTCGGTTTTTTTCCTGTAAACTTTATGTTTTGTTTAGTTTAGTTTATTCACACATCGTATCATGGTACACACATGAACATGGTCATATATACAAGCAGTTCATCTGACAAGATGTATGAAAGGGACACTCCGAATAAGTTATTTAAAGCTTTTAGTAGGGGCCCAGTCAAACAACACACACATACAAACATTCATACACATACATGCAATTAACTATGGGAAATTTCAAAATTCTGATTACATCGGATTTGACATGTGACACCTTAGGAATGTTATTCAAAGACAGCATATTAAACATACATAGCAAGGAGATGAGTTTTCAGTTTTTTCTTAAAAATAGAGATGGAGTGTGACATTTTAAGTGTTTCGTCCAGTTAATTCCAGATCTGTGGTCCTCTGCATACAATGCCAAAGCTTGTAGACTTAAGACTTCTGCTTTTTCCAGTGATGTGATTTTTTTCTTCTCGTAGTATATGTGTGCTGAGGAGTACTGATTGGGATGAGATCACTTGATTTATGGTTTAGTTTATGGATGACCTGATACATTATGCAAGCATTTTGAAAGTAGTTGTGTTCTTTTAGCCTCAGAAGGTGGTGGTGGTGAAATATTAATTTAGTAGGAGCATTGAACCCAGACCATGTTATGGCATGTATGACTTTTTTCTGTAGGGTTTCAAGCTTTTTTAGATAGGTTGGAAATGTGTTGCACCATATGATATTACAATATTGTAATATGTTATGTTATGTTATGTTGATGCCTTTCCCCCAAAAAGCTCTACTTTTGTCTCATCTGACCAGAGAACATTCTTCCAAAACGTTTTTGGCTTACTCAGGTAAGTTTTGGCAAACTCCAGCCTGGCTTTTTTATGTCTGTGGGTCAGAAGTGGAATCTTCCTGGGTATCCTACCATATAGTCCCTTTTCATTCAGACACTGACGGATAGTACGGGTTGACACTGTTGTACCCTTGGACTGCAGGACAGCTTAAACTTGTTCGGATGTTAGTCGAGGTTCTTGATCCACCATCCGCGCAATCTTTTGTTGAAATCTCTCGTCAATTTTTATCTTCCATCTCCATCCACATCTAGGGAGGTTAGACACAGTGCCGTGGGCTTTACACTTATTGATGACACTGCGAACGGTTGACACATGAAAATTCAGGTCTTTGGAGATGGACTTGTAGCCTTGAGATTGCCCATGCTTCCTCACAATTTTGCTTCTCCAGTCCTCAGACAGTTCTTTGGTCTTCTATCTTTTTTCCATGCTCAATGTGGTACACACAAGGATACAGGACAGAGGTTGAGTCAACTTTAATCCGTTTTAACTGGCTGCAAGTGTGATTTAGTTTTTGCCACCACAGGTAAGTAACAGGTGCTGTTAAGTACACAAATTAGAGAAGCATCACATGATTTTTCAAAGGGTGCCAATACCTTTGTCCGGGCCATTTTTGGAGTTTTGAGTAAAATGATAATGAAAATGAAAGTACATGATGACAAGCAAATGATGAAAATAAAGCACAGGTTTGGTGTCAGAAGAATTATTTTATGTTTAATTTTCAACAACAGACAGTTCACAAACTTGATACATCATCACTGATTGAGAGTGCATCGGTGCTTTCATGATAACGTGTTTACCATCAAGGCTTCCAACGCCGTTTGGGAAGTTCCATAGCTGCCAGAAATCTGCTATGGCTTCCCACTGGCTGGTTGTAGGCATGGCAAACGGCACACGGCAAAGAAATCGGACAAAACGCTGGACAACACAGCTTGCTGGCTTCCACCCGATGCTAGAATTCATATTGTGACTGCCAGTCTTTGTGCAGCATGAAGTCGGACAGACCAGCCCCGCAACCATCTTCTGTGTCGCCTGCGCCTCAGCATTTGTTGTTCAATGTTGATGAGCTGAAGATCCACATTCAAGCGTTCCATCTCCAATGGCATTGTTGTGTAACCGGAAGAAAACTAGAGGAAGTCGACAAGAGTCCCTCAAAACCGTACAAACACAACGCCACACCTCTATAGTGGCTTGGCGGTCAACTACAGAGCAACGTGTTCCCTAGCTGCAGAACTATCAAAGCTCATTGATGCCGTAGTCGCTACGCCATCACTGCAACGCAGAAGCATAACTCAGGCTTCAGGGGTGCTTAAAGGGTTAATTCCGACATATGCGGAAATTTGGGTTACGTCACCAGCGTACGGACGGAACTCGTTCGTAAACCGGGGAGTTTCTGTATATGTTTCCAGATAATTTAGAAAAGTAAATGTTGGCTTCATCTTCAAAATATTTTCCATTTCACTGTGCATAATGTGGGTAATTTTTTGTACTTATTTTTGTGAATGCATGTCATTACTTAAAAAACGTAAGCCAATGCTTACATTATTTTCAATTTGAATATACTTCCTATGTTCTTAAATTGTTAAAATTGAGGTATGCATTTACATTTGAGGAATGAGGGGGAAAAATTAAGAGATGGATTTTGGGGTTACTGGTGTTTTTGTTAACTTTTATTTTGCAAATCATTGAAAAAAATACAATTTTGAATTTCTCATGTATGCCTTGTGGTACAGTAAGTGTAATGTAGTAGGTTAATGCATGTGTAAAACCTGTTGTGGTTTTTTTTTGCTATTTGTTATAGGTATAACTCTGTCAAAAGCAGTTTTCTTTGCATTTCGGTGGTTTTAGGAGGTTTGACCCCCCCCCCCCCCCCACCCAAAAAACAAAAAAACAAAAAAAACAACAACAATAAAAGAAGAAACTAGCTCCCTGGCAACCTTTACGTCAGGGAGTTCTGACAGCAAAGTCTTGCCACTTTCACCAAGAGCAACAAAGAAAGTGGAAAAGAGATATAAAATTACAAAACAGAAGGTAGAGATGTGCAAAGTGTCAAAGAAAACAAATTAGAAAATGACAAGTAGGTAACAGGAAATGGAAATGTGTAAAAACACAATAAAACAGGACATAGAAATATGACAGGAGGAAAACCTTAAATAGAAATGTGTCAGAATGTGATAAAACAGGAAGAACAAACATGACATGAGAAAAACAGGAAGTAAAAATGAGACAAATGAGAAATGTACATGTAGGAAGTTTACGCAGGAATGGAACCATAGACTTCATAATGGTACTGACTGGGTCAGATCGGTCATGCACTACGCCTCTCATTCAAGTAGGGGGCCGCCCACATCAAGATGAGCTATTCATAAACACACGCACGCGGCAATCTAATGCCGGATTTCTGTTCAAAAAAGTACGAACGTTGTACAGTATACAAACAGGAAGGATTGTCTCAGCGGTGATTTGTTCGAAAATTCAAGGCAATTATTGTATTTTTCGTACCATGCATACATTTTGAAATGCTGTGAAAAAAATCAGTGGGAGAAATTAGCCGCTACTGCATTGGCATCATAGCTTGCAATATTTACCTAAAATAAATGCTAACGGCACGTTTTTTTGTTTTGTTGCTTTTAACCATGAATCGAGACTGTTTTACGCCCATATTTATAAAGAATTCAGGGATTTAAGCATTTATTCACAAGAATTTTCACCAGAAAAGCTCTGTTTACATAAGGGGGCCGCGAGTCACATTTACTAACAGACTAGCATTGTACTTCGACATATTTACGTAAAATAAATGCTAACTGCGCGTTTGTTTGTTTTTTGATTTTTTGCATTTAACCAAGATTCGAGACTGTTTTACGTCCATATCCGTAAAGAATTCAGGGATTTAAGCATGTACAGTGGGGCAAATAAGTATTTAGTCAACCACTAATTGTGCAAGTTCTCCCACTTGAAAATATTAGAGAGGCCTGTAATTGTCAACATGGGTAAACCTCAACCACGAGAGACAATGTGGACCCCCCCCAGGAAATCACATTGTTTGATTTTTAAAGAATTTATTTGCAAATCATGGTGGAAAATAAGTATTTGGTCAATCCCCAAAGTTATTCTCAATACTTTGTCTTGTACCCTTTGTTGGCAATAACAGAGGCCAAACATTTTCTGTAACTCAAGATCTAGAGACTGGCTAAGCCACTCCAGGACCTTGAAATGCTTCTTACGAAGCCACTCCTTTGTTGTGTGTTTGCTGTGTGTTTGGGATTATTGTCATGCTGAAAGACCCAGCCACGTCTCATCTTCAATGCCCTTGCTGATGGAAGGAGATTTTCACCCAAAATCTGTTGATACATGGCCCCATTCATTCTTTCCTTTACACCAGTGCTTCTCAATTATTTTCTGTTACGCCCCCCCAAGAAAGACGTAAATGTTTCGCGCCCCCCCCAACTCTCTGCCGCCACTGTAAATAGTATCTTTCGTCTATATTACTATTATAAGTACGCCTCAGCCTAACATTGTGTCCTTTTTTTTCTATTAAAGAAAAAAAGTAACATAGATCAACTTATAATAAAGTATAACTTTTTAATATTGTGTTGCTTGTAACAGAAAAGACTTAACGCGCATCAATTTGCCTGAAGTTAAAAAAAAAAAAAAAAAGTCACATCCAAACTGTAAAAATACACTCAAGGTACATTTTTGACCATTTGATACTGAAAAATAAAATGTAATAAAATCAGTAAATAATAACAAATTCAAATTGATTAGAAACATTTACTCTTCAGGACAACATGCCAAAAAATTTGACCGAAAAAAACCCAAAACTGAATAGAAGGGGGGGTGGGGGGGGGACTTTGGACAGAAGGAAAGTTTTTGTTTTCGCTGATTCACCACAGTGCTCACTGGTTTACTGATATAACACTGACAAAGCGGGACGATTGTGACAATTGGCAATATTCGGCACATTTTCGCTGAAAAACAATCAAGCGGCTTATCAATGAGATTGAGGTCTAATGTCTTTAAGTGGCGTCTTAACTGATTTGGCTTCTCCGCTATAATCATTTTTAGACTCAGTAAACAGTGGTCTTTCCTCATTTCCCACTATATTAAAAGTCAAAGGCAAACGGCCCGAAAAAAGCGCATTCTCGGCGGCCGAGGGAGAACCGTAGGTGAGGGCGGTGGTCGTGACGATCCCAAGCCGAAAACGGCACTTCTCGGCCGGACACATGAGAACCGAAGAAGACAGTGGGTCGCTGCGTGAGTCCAGCTCTGCATGAGTCTCTTCCGTGTGCTCTTGCTTACTTCAAAAATACTGCACGCACTTTGAAAATGAGAGCGCCACTGCCACCCACGGAGTGGATGTGCAAGTACACTTTATTCTAGTACGGCAAAAAAAAAAAAAAAAAAAAGCATGTTCCCCGAGGTCACTCGCGCCCCCCCTGGCATCGCTCTGCGCCCCCCTGGGGGGGCGCGCCCCACCATTTGAGAAGTACTGCTTTACACAGATCAGTTGTCCTGGTCCTTTTGCAGAAAAACAGCCCCAAAGTATGATGTTTCCACCCCCATGCTTCACAGTGGGTATGGTGTTCTTCGGATGCAATTCAGTATTCTTTCTCCTCCAAACACGAGAACCTGTGTTTCTACCAAAAAAGTTCTATTTTGGTGTCATCTGACCATAACACATTCTCCCAGTCCTCTTCTGGATCAGCCAAATGCTCTCTAGCGAACTGCAGA
This sequence comes from Corythoichthys intestinalis, assembly GCF_030265065.1. Classification (NCBI taxonomy): domain Eukaryota; kingdom Metazoa; phylum Chordata; class Actinopteri; order Syngnathiformes; family Syngnathidae; genus Corythoichthys; species Corythoichthys intestinalis. The sequence continues at coordinate 29,470,817 of NC_080410.1, read as the reverse complement.
CGGGCCTGGACGTGGACTGGCTTCAGCAGGGGGACACGTCTGGCAGTGCAGGATTTGAGTCCCTGGCGGTGCATTGTGCTACTGATAGTAGCCTTTGTTACTGTGGTCCCAGCTCTCTGTAGGTCATTCACTAGGTCCCCCCATGTGGTTCTGGGATTTTTGCTCACCGTTCTTGTTATCATTTTGACACCATGGGGTGAGACCTTGCATGGAGCCCCAGATCGAGGGAGATTATCAGTGGTCTTGTAAGTCTCCCATTTTCTAATAATTGCTCCCACAGTTGATTTCTTTACACCAAGCGTTTTACCTATTGCAGATTCAGTCTTCCCAGCCTGGTGCAGGTCTACAATTTTGTCTCTGGTGTCCTTCAATAGCTCTTTGGTCTTGGCCATAGTGGAGTTTGGAGTGTGACTGACTGATGTAGTGGACAGGTGTCTTTTATACCGGTAATGAGTTAAAACAGGTGCCATTAATACAGGTAACGAGTGGAGCCTCGTTAGACCTCCTGAGAAGAAGTTAAACCTCTTTGACAGCCAGAAATCTCGCTTGTTTGTAGGTGACCAAATACTTATTTTGCACTCTGATATGGAAATAAATTCTTTAAAAATCAAACAATGTGATTTTCTGTTGATTTTCTGGGATTTTCCCATGTTGACAATTACAGGCCTCTCTAATCTTTTCAAGTAGGAGAACTTGCACAATTGGTGTTTGACTAAATACTTATTTGCCCCACTCTATTCACAAGAATCTTCAACAGAAAAGCTCTGTTTACATAAGGCGGCTGCTAGCTACATTTACTAACAGACTAGCATTGTACTTCAACATATTTACGTAAAATAAATGCTAACTGCACGTTTGTTTTTGCTTTTAACCAAGAATCAAGACTGTTTTACGTCCATATCTATAAAGAATTCGGGGATTTAAGAATTTATTCACAAGAGTTTTGCACGAAAAAAGCTCTTTGTCTGTGATTCCACTTGGTCGGCTTTGACAGACTCGCCAACAATGCAGGCCCCCTATTTATCAGGCCCCGCGCCCCGTGTCACGTCAATACATTATGAAGTCTATCAATGGAACATATGCAAAATCAAAACAAAACAGGAAGTCCAAACTTGACATAAGAAAAACCAAGTTAAATTGTTCTTAGAGGCAACAATGGAAGTAAACTGGGCAAAAACAGTACAAATGTGAGAGGTGACGACAAAACCCAATAATTGTGCATAAGTAGGAAACACAGCAACTGTAAAAGGCAAGGACAAAACAAAAGAGGAAGGAGAATTGTTCAATAAGACAGCACTACAGGACGTAGAAGTGAGATTACAAGAAGTGTTGACGCGTGACAGTGACAACACAACGGGAAGCAAACAGGAAACAAGGTCCATTTTTTAAACCATGTTAAAACGCAGTGTGTTACATAGGGGTGTGACAAAATATCGAAATGGTGATATATTGTGATACTTTGTATCCCAAAAGGTTATCGATATGCTCCTGTCAAGAATTGAAATATCGTTTTAAAAGGTGTCAATTTATATAATAAAGTTTTTTAAAAAGCTGCCCTTGACGGTGCTCGACGCCGAATCTATTTAGACTGGGAACGTTCGTTCATTCAAAACCAGAGCATTCACAGTCATTCGGTCCGATTTTCGGGGCATTTAACAGGTCACTTGCTTTTCATTTTAGGGCATTTACAGGTCATTTCCTGTTGAGTTTGAGTCACTGCCTATACATTTGAGTGATTCCCAGGTCACTTCCTGTTCTGTAACCAGTGTTGGGAATAACGCCGTTACAAATAACGCCGTTACATAACGGCGTTATTTTTTTCAGTAACGGGGTAATCTAACTAATTATTTTTTCCGCCGTTACAACGCCGTTACCGTTACTGACGGTCAAAAGCGGTGCATTACTTACTTTGAATAAACTGAAGAAACTACCAGCCGTAGTGAGTCTACTCTGTTTATTTGTCATCCAAGACTTGGGGTGCGTTCAGGTTCATGGCATTGAAAATAGTAAACACACATAGCCTACCTTTGCAAGAACGATGGAGTTGCCGTTTGATACGGTCATAATGTGCTGGTTCTGCACCCATCCGCAGCAAAACTGTTCATAGTTTTTAGCGATTTGTAATTTCGGAATCGCTGATGAGTTTAGTAACATACACCAAACAATAAATACAGCAGAATGTTCATTTTGCATAATTGTGGAAGCCCGTCGACATCTTTACTCCATTTGTCTTCGGCTTGCTTGTAAGGGTCAACATTGTTCACATCCTTAAGTTTGATCACATATCTGTTCTTTGCCTTAGTAACGAGTTTGTCCCTTTATCGAACTGGCAAGTTAAAGTTTAATGTCCCGCGAGCCAGACTTGCTTCCACTATGGCTGGGTTGTTGTCAAATCTCACGTGATCCCCCATTCTGTGACGTCAATGCTCGTGCCTGATACCGCACGTACTTCAGAGCCGGTGTTTTCACACACAAACCGGAACAGCGCGTGCGGCAAACACACACACGCAAAACAGATGCAGAGGGATATGATGGCAGAGCATTCAGAGGAAAATTTGTCCTTTACGAGGTGGCGATATAAACACTATTTCAAGTTGGTCGAAATTAAAGGAAAGAACGTGCATGTAAAGTGTAATTTATGTCCCGGGGCAAAGGTTTTGTCGACATCTGTGGTAAGCAATTCAAATCTGTTAATTTTTGTTGCACTTCAAGTGTAGGATAAATATGTTGCTGGTGAGGTGCAATAAATATTACAAGGTTCTATAACACAACTACTTGTCCGTTCTTCTCTATTCAACTGACTTGAATAATGCTCAGAAAATTTCAAATTCTTTGACATCCAACAATTTCTTTTTAAAGTAACGGAAATAGTTACTTTCCCTGGTAACTAGTTACTTTTACTATAGAGTAATTCAGTTACTAACTCAGTTACTTTTTGGAAGAAGTGGTGAGTACCTAGAACTAATTAAGTTATGTGCCCAACACTGTAATGCAAAATAAACAGCAAGTAACCCATAAAATACCCGAAATCAACAGGAAGTAACTGAAAATCAACAGGTAAATGACCTTTAATGGCCCAAAATTACTCATTGCCTCGCATTGGCTGCCACTGACGGCCATAATTCAAATGGATTGGACGTCTACTAGTGATAAACTCATTCCAATTCACAGCAGAAGCTTGTTTTTCTGTTTATTAGTGTTTTGTAGAATATCCTAGAATGATTTCCTGACCAATGTATCGAAAATCGTTGTATCACTACATCGTCAGATCATCGTTATCGCGAGGTTTGTATCGCAAATCGTATTGTATCGTGAGGTACCAAGAGGTTCCCTCTCCTAGTGTTACGGCTCTTTTACAGATACTCTGTGTGGAGTGAAGTCGCAATGTGCACAGGTTCCAGTAAAAAAGTGCCAATATTTTGTGCAACCACCATTATTTTCAACACAAATGAGTCACAAGAGACCAGGGATAGAAAATGGACCAATTAAGACCGTTTCACATTGGGGCATAGGCACTTTTGTTTTGTAGTAAAGTGACTATAGCACGTTATGTGCTGAAAAGCAAAAATGGAGGCCCAATCCACACAGAAGTGGAACGTATGCACTCGGTTTTGTTGCCAGGAAGCAACGACCCAAATATCGTGCACCCAATCACCTTGATTTTTTTTCTTCTTCTTCATTTTTAGTGCGCTGCTCGTCTCCAGTGACTTGAGGCAATGTAGAGGACACACACATCCACATGCAAACTACGGTCACTTCCTCACTTACATCACATCCAAAAAGGAATAAAAAAGGCGGCAGAAGCGCGGGAAGTGACATCACAGTTCTGGGCAAAGCCCACAGCTGTTAGCTTGAAGCTAACATCATAGCAAACAGAAACAGGAAGTAAAAGCACGCAACAACTGAAGTCGTGATGTGCGACACAGGAAGTAAAAGAAGAGTTTGTTGTGGCAAAGTGGGCCAGGAGTCCACCAGGGGCAAAGATGGCGTTCAGCGGCTGCCAAAGCCCCGCCACCCTCGCCCCGGTAAGGAGGTCAAGTGCTCTTACGGGGAATTTAATTTGCTTGGATTTCTCCCTGCAGTGTGCCCTCTTCTTCGCTTCCTCACGCTTTCTTTTCCACGTGACAATTTTACCCACATGCCAATAAAGAGGAATGACATCGATGTCCACGTCAATGTCCACTTTTTCTTCAAAAGTAATCTAGCGGTTTTGATTTGATGGATTTATGACCCCCAATTGTCAGCTCTGAACATCAACGTAGCAATAAATCATAGAATGCCATGAAAAATTGGATAAACTCAGATTTTGAAGTCCGCAAAGGTGCATTTGTGTTGCTTTGAAATATTTATTGATTTGCCAGCCTTGACTGTCAGCCTTGTCAACATCTGCGAACATTTTATCTCATTTTCCGGACAATTTTCTTGCACCTCTTGAAATGTCGCCCCCCCTTTCCATCAAACATGATTTAAAAAAAAAAAAAAAAGTTTTGGTGTAATACGTTAGTTATTAGCGTTATGCTCAGTACTGGAACTGAGACCTGAGCAAAACTAGTAATAAATTATATTTAGTCAAGATCAACACTTTTGATAGTCAAGACCATGGCCAAGAAAAACCAAGAACAAAAAAGGACTTGGACTGAAACAAGACTAAGCCCAAGACAAAATGGAGATTGAAACAATAGCAAGACCTAAACCGAAAAAAAGACCAACACCAAGACCGAATCCCTGATTGAAAAAAGACCATGAACGAAACAAGACCAAAACAGAGACCTAGACGAAATCCATCACTGAGTCTTTTGGGAGTAAAGTCTGAGACTAGACGTAGACCTTCAAAATGAACCTTTAACCAAGACCGGTTTTAAGCTTATACGACTACTAGGGGTGCACGATATCCATTTTTTGAAACCGATACCTATATCGATAACTTCCTGCTCCTCAAAGCCGATACCGATATCGATAACCGATAATAAATATATAATTTTTTGAATGTATATTCACCAAAGTTTTTGAACACCAGGTTAAAAAAAAAAAAAAACTAGTGGTGGATTCAACATAGATTTTTGCCTTTGACCTCACCAGATTTTTCATAATGACATGAACATTATTATGAACAAAACAAAGACAAGAATAGTCTTGACTTCAAATAAAGTGCCAATATTTATTTTTTCAAATAAATATAATTTGAGTCAATCACAATCAATTAGTCAATATAATTGAAGATGTGTTTCCTGAATAATGAGCACTGAACTTAAGCATAAACCCAACAGGTATTGTGCTTTGTCATCAAATGAAAATATTTGGTGCTACAGGAGAGGAGACTGTTGTGGTCTTGGTCCATGGAACAACTTTCTTAATCTGGGAGACAGGTTAGGACAGCAAGCCTATCAGTAACCAAAAGGCCTCTCAATAACTTACTAACTTATAACTAACGCTGTAAAATGCAAACATCATATAGTAAGGTTCATCACTCATTCCTCATAACAAAAATATGGTAGACCAAAAAGGATTAATGGCTTTCCTTATAATAATCAATATCAATCTTTAAAACACCATCGAAGCGATTGTCATCTTTTCAGTGGATTATTAAGAAGTGTTTCTCGCTAGCCGTGCGGCACACTTGAGCGTGACGTCACAGAAAGGGAGCGCTTGATTTACAAACGCACACATCCCAATCCACCGACACCATGCCAAAAATATTACAGTACATGTACTGCCCAAAACAGTACGTTTCACTTCTGCACTGCCCGACAGCCATCTAAAAATGAATGCACTTCCATAAACCACAAAGCTTGGTCTTTTCTTGCTTTTTTGGGAAGACACTTGTCTTAATATTGTGAAAATACAACAGAAAAATAGACATATTCAATACTCAATATACAACAAACTGCACAATACATTTATATACACAACTAATATATGTAAAGCATAGCACACAAGCTTGAGCTACTAGCCTTAAGAATTGGCTGGCTCCTATAACACAACTTATGAAGTTCTGTACATATGACCCTTCACCACAGAAGTAAACATATATTGCACATCCATATGTTATAGTAAACATAAAATGCTTACAGACATATATTTCCGAGGCGGAAAGCATTCACGATTGTCAATGCTACCGCTAGACACCGCTCTGTGTAAGTGAATGAGCTTGTGAGCAAAACAAAAAATAGATGCAGCGAATTATTCTGACCGGCAGGTGGCAACAATGCCCCGCAAATGGTCAACTGATTTCCCATACTGGTGTGTAGCGCAGCAGAGTACATACAGTATTATCAGTCCTATTAATAATGTTATTGGATTTATTGGGATGACGTCATAATTCCTATTATCGGACCAATAATTATCGGACCAATAATTATCGTGCACCAGTAACGACTACTGTAATTTTTGGACTTTTTCCCTCATTTGGGAATCCTGCGGCTTATAGTCCAGTGCGGGTTATTTGTTGATTAATTTGGGTTAAAGGGTAACACTTTATTTGACAGTGGCCTCATAAGACTGTCATAGAACAGTCATAATTATGACATGGCACTGTCATGGACATTAATGAATGCTCATGACAGTTGTCATTAAGTGTCATCCGGCAAATTTTGTCACTAACTCCATTTGTGTCCAGCTTGGATCTTTTACATTCATTCAAAAGTGAGATAATTGGCCAGATGACACTAAATTACAACTGTCATAAGCATTTATTAATGCTCATGACAGTGTCATGTCATAATTATGATAGTCATATGACAGTCTTATGATGCCGCTGTCAAATAAAGTGTTGCCGGTTAATATCTTTTGGTGTAAATATCACATAATACAGTGAAAACCGCTGCAGCTTATACACTGCTGGCCAAAAGTATTTTAGCATTATCTGACAGAATTGCAAAGGTGCCAATAATTTTTGCCAGCAGTGTACATACCTTGTAGTATTTCCTTGTTCCCTTGTCAACCCACTGCTTACTTCAACCGCACTTCATGTTTTTCTGTCTAAACCGGAGGTTTGGAGCAGAAATAATCAAAGATGGCGCCGCTCATGTTTCGCTCAGGAAACTTTGTCTATAGTCGGGAAATTATGGTATATCTTTATTTATAAGGTTTGATTGATAGTCTCACCCCCCAGTTGCGCCACACAAACTCCAGTAATGTCACAAACTCCCAGTGGCGTACCGCACGCATGCTATTTTTAGACCGTGACGTCGCATCGTAAAGCGGAAGTAAAGCCGAAGTGGGACATTATAGACCCGCCCTCGCATAGAAACAACGTATTTAGTGCTACTTTTTGCCGGTAATCTTTCAATAACGAACATGCCGATCACTCATTGCTTTTTTGGAACTTGTAGAAATGACTCTAGACATTACGAGACATGAAGGATGTTTTCTTCATACGTTTCCGGAAACCAAAAACTCGGGAGGAAAAAATGTGAAGACCGAATCAACTTGCGCGGACTTTAACACCAGCTCGGTGAATCCATTCACACTTCATATGCACATTTTGTTGGGTTGGCATGGTCTTTCAGAGGACACAAAGGTAAGCCATTTTTATATTTTTAGCTTATTTTTTTAGCGTAACGTTGTGCCGTACTGCTTCTGTCTAACAATGAATGACCTAAAAAGAATTACAATGGTATCTGACTGCCACTGTTACCGTTTCTGTTTTATATATATAACAACTTTAGTGAGGGGGAAGTGTAAATAAATTATAGAATTAAGATTTGTTATCAATGAAAAAATTAAAAGTGTTCGTTGGCTGTCACTGAGTTGCATTTGCGATCGCTATGCTAAAGAAACAATATAAATTACCCCCAAGAACGGTCAGAGACGTAGGACAAACAGAGGATATATAAGAAAGACAGGGCTGATGATAAAGGACAGCTTGTTGAAAAAGGAGAATGTCATTGTCAGTCGCGTCGATAAAAAAGCTAAGGCTATGCTTAGGGCGGCTCGTTTTTTTCCATCTTTTTCAGGCTTCGACACTCAAGCCATCTCTTTAACTGAACATTTTTATGTTCTTCCACATCTTTGCCAGTGAATTTGGCAACAGGCACATCATTTTCGGAGAGAATTGGTAGGTTTAGCTCTGTAAACATCTCCTTCGTACACGATTTCCATTCATTTCCTATTAGGGACAAACGGTGGCTTGTCCCTACTTAGCAACAGTAGCTAATGTCATGAATATTAATGAACGGATGTGACGTGTTGCTTGTGGTACGCCATTCAGTGCTCACAAAGCTACATTTTTCTCATTTTGATTGTTTTTTACTATCACCTTTGATTGACAGCCATGTTTGAGTGCCATTGACAGCAATAGATTTTCAATTAATTTTAGACCATGAGGGCTAGTTCCAGAAGCGACCAAGTTGTCAATCAATGAAGTTTGTAAATCTTTTGAAGTAATTTTTACAAAAAGTGCCAGAAAATTGTTTGGAAGAGTGCCACAGGTGAAGGTGTTTTCAGAACATTTGCGCTCACGTGGCCCTTTTCACACACTTGTCATGAAGCTTGGTTTCACGCTGAGACCTTCGAAAGCTTTGATGCCAATGGTGCCAGAAGAAAAGCTCTTGTTCAAGGTGCGCGCGTGCGTGTCAAGAGCAGACGTGTTGGCCTTTTACAAAAAGAAAGCTTTCCGCTTCTACACAGTACAATGGAGCCCTAGCAACAAAATATAGGGATGCGGTTCACACCAAAGGTGACGACAACATGGAAAAACAGAAAAACAAGTGTGTCTCTGCAGAATTGGAACAGACGAAATGCTTAGAAATGCATTTATCTATTTATTTCATCATAAAACTTGTATTATTGATAGTATTAAATCTCTAAATTATATAGTTATAGAGAGAGAGAGAGCATATAAAATTAAATATTTGTTATACACATCATAAAAAGTCTCGACAAATCTAAAGTCAGCATCTTAAAAAAAACACGTTTTTTTACGCGCATATAATCCCTTATTAGCGCAGATGCTAATGAGCTAGTTAGCATGCGCATCACATACGTTTACGAGTTGAACCGATTCCCAAGGTCACGCGCGTGGTGAAATACGACTTGATTGAATATCAGCATCATGGCGGACGGGTGTGCTTGTTTGTTCTGATGAAGTCATTAATATTTCTTTCTATTTCCAAATCGGCTTTGACTGGCCTCTCAAAGGACATTTGTTAAGTTTCTAATGAATTGAATTTAACAGCAAGTTGATCTTGATATTCACTCTCATCTTGACACAATCGCAGTTGATTAGCGGAGTGTCGTGACACGTGAAGAGCGTCAATTAATTGCCACTTGCTCATGTAATCAAACGGGATTTGACTGGAATGTTAACTGGCAAGCGCAAAAATAAATCAAAGAAAAACAAGATTTTGGCTCCAGTCAAAAGTGAAATCCCCACTTTGATCTCCACTTCCTTCTGCTTGTTTACATGTTTGAGTACTACAAACTATACGCTTGCGTAATACTACACTTTGTGTTTATTCACTACCATTGATGGTGATAGATCCCACGTCACCTAGCAACAGGCAGTAGCATGCAGCTAACGAACTGGCTAATGGCACCGACGCAACAATGATGAAAAAATTTTGTTCCGCGAAATTTGACGCCAATATAAGCCGCGGAATCGCAGTGTATAGTGTTTATTTGCTTTCACAAGTAAAAGCACAAAATCGTACCTGAAAAAGCTCGTTACATAAACTTCACTCTCAGTTGAAGAGACGGTTCCTATAGACAATGCGTCACGGCTTCCTGTAGGGGCCGGGCCAGGCAGAGCATTGTGGATGCTTTCATTACGATAAACTCAAGCACACGCTGCGTTCTAACGCCGGACTTAGGTGGAAACAGGACGAAGGTCTTCGTGCATACAAGCAGGCAGGAGTGTCTCAAGAGTGATTTGGTCAAGGATTCAAGGTTATTATTATATTAAATAGCACCATGCATGCATTTTAAAATGTTGTGGGAAAAATGATATGAATGGAAGAAAATAGTGTCAAACTTTAGCTTGAAATATCGATGTAAAATGAATGATAAATGTTCCGTTTTTTTTTTTTCTTTTAACCAAGAACCTAGACGGTTTTACGTTCATGTCCATAGAAATTCTGGGATTTATGCATTTATTTACAAAAATTTTCAACTTAAAAAGCTCTTTGTTTTGTGATGGCGGCCATGTTGGATTTGGTATCCATACACAATAGTGTAACTCTACACTCAAATAATCAGGTATTTTTCGGCCAATTGCCCGTTTTTTTTTTTTTTTTTGGGGGGGGGGGCAAAAAACCTAGTAATTTAAACATTTCTGTATCCATACAAAAAAAATCGTCTTTTACGTGTTTTATTTTATGTAACATTTCAATCTAAAAATGAGGAGGGCCAAATAGCCGGCAAGACGTTCTGAGGCAAGAGTGATATCAGAATTCAACCTAAATAAGTCTGATAAGGTTGTATATAGAAAATTGCAAAATTTGCTTTTTTGGGAGTAAAATTAAGATGATTCTGCATGCTTTCCCCAAGTATTAAGTTTCTGACTTGAAAATTGAGTAATTTATTAGTTGTTGAAAAATTAATGTCGAAATCGCACAAAAAAAAAAAAAAAGTCATTATTTCGGGCAAAAACCTATATGATATGTTAAATAGTGCAATGATCCTAAAAATATAGGTGATTATCTCTGCATTTGGTGATTTTTGTGCACCTAGCTTAAAATCTGAGAATTTTATAGCCACTTTAAGTTTTGTAATGCCTATATAAAAAATTAATTAATCTGGATTTTATTAGGGGGCGACTTTGAATTTTTTTATGCCGCTGCTCATGGAGACTCATATATGCCTAAGGGGAGGTGCCTGCTTTGGCTTTAGGTTGCTAGCAACTCCGTTTTTTAAAAGATTTTACGTTTTTGAAAATACGCCCCCTACGGAGCAGTCCAGTGTCCCGTCAACTGACAGTGAAGTCTATGCTCGTAAATCATCGTACCACTGTAAAAACACATTTAATCATAACAGCCGCTTTCATAACACAAAGATTTTGTAACATTGGCGCATCATGGCTGTGTCCTTCGCCGCTGAGTATGACATAAAAGTGTTCCGGCGACGTCGATGACATTAGTACAAGTACAGTTAAAGTAGAACTCTTGCTGCCACCGCTGCTGCTGCAGTGTGACCCAAAAAGGAAGCAAGAGTGGGAACGCAAAAGGCAAGAAAAGGGTCCTCATGTGGGCCAGCACAGATTGTGTGCTTCAGGGACACCACAGGCTCAAATAGAGCTTCACTGCATGGGAGACAAACACTCCCAAAAAGAAAAAAAAAAATCACTTTTTTTAATTCAGGGGCTTGAACTCATTGGCTGCTACCTACGGTGATAGACAAACTAGAGTTACTGTAAAAATGAACAAACACAATAAATTAGCATATCACCACTTATCACACACACATTAAACTAACTTAATTTCTGGACTATAAAGCGCACCTGATTGTAAGCCCCAAGAGCCAAATTTCACAAAATTTTATAAATAAATCCACATATACAGTGGGGCAAATAAGTATTTAGTCAACCACTAATTGTGCAAGTTCTCCCACTTGAAAATATTAGAGAGGCCTGTATTTGTCAACATGGGTAAACCTCAACCATGAGAGACAGAATGTGGAAAAAAAAAAAAACAGAAAATCACACTTTCTGATTTTTAATTAATTTATTGCAAATCATGGTGGAAAAGTATTTGGTCAATACCAAAAGTTCATCTCAGTACTTTGTTATGTACCCTTGGTTGGCAATAACGGAGGCCAAACGTTTTCTGTAACTCTTCACAAGCTTTTCACACACTGTTGCTGGTATTTTGGCCCGTTCCTCCATGCAGATCCCCTCCAGAGCAGTGATGTTTTGGGGCTGTCGTTGGGCAACACTGACTTTCAACTCCCTCCAAAGATTTTCTATGGGGTTGAGGTCTGGAGACTGGCTAGGCCACTCCAGGACCTTGAAATGCTTCTTACGAAGCCACTCCTTTGTTGCCCTGGCTGTGTGTTTGGGATCATCGTCATGCTGAAAGACCCAGCCACGTCTCATCTTCAATGCCCTTGCTGATGGAAGGAGATTTTCACGCAAAATCTATCAATACATGGCCCCATTCATTCTTTCCTTTACACAGATCAGTTGGTCTGGTCCCTTTGTAGAAAAACAGCCCCAAAGCATGATGTTTCCACCCCCATGCTTCACAGTGGGTATGCTGTTCTTCGGATGCGATTCAGTAGTCTTTCTCCTCCAAACACGAGAACCTGTGTTTCTACCAAAAGGTTCTATTTTGGTTTCATCTGACCATAACACATTCTCCCAGTCCTCTTCTGGATCATCCAAATGCTCTGTAGCGAACCGCAGACGGGCCTGGACGTGTACTGGCTTCAGCAGGGGGACACGTCTGGCAGTGCAGGATTTGAGTCCCTGGCGGCGCATTGTGTTACTGATAGTAGCCGTTACTGTGGTCCCAGCTCTCTGTAGGTCATTCACTAGGTCCCCCGGTGTGGTTCTGGGATTTTTGCTCACCGTTCTAGGTATCATTTTAACGCCACGGGGTGAGATCTTGCATGGAGCCCCAGCTCGAGGGAGATTATCAGTGGTCTTGTATGTCTTCCATTTTCTAATATTTGCCTCCACAGTTGATTTCTTTACACCGAGCGTTTTACCTATTGCAGATTCAGTCTTCCCAGCCTGGTGCAGGTCTACAATTTTGTCTCTGGGGTCCTTTGACAGCTCTTTGGTCTTGTCCATAGTGGAGTTTGGAGGTCGTGGGCAGGTGTCTTTTATACAGATAATGAGTTAAAACAGGTGCCATTAACGAGGTAACGAGTGGAGCCTCGTGAAACCTCGTGAGACCTCGTTAGAAGAAGTTAGACCTCTTTAACAGCCAGAAATCTTACTTGTTTACTTACTTATTTTTCACTCTAATTTGGAAATAAATTCTTTAAAAATCAAACAATGAGATTTTCTGTTTTTTTCCTAATTCTGTATCTCATGGTTTAGGTTTACTCATGTTGACAATTACAGGCCTCTCTAATCTTTTCAAGTCGGAGAACTTGCACAATTGGTGGTCGACTAAATACTTATTTGCCCCACTGTATGCCGTACCTGACTATAAGCCGCAAGTGTCCATATCTTCAGATTGGATATCTACATAGATGTTAGACAGAAATCTTTCATTGATCAAAAATATATTTATAAACCAGATAAACACGCATCAACATCACCAACACAAGTTGTCTGAATGCTTAAAAAAAACTAACCTTAAAAAACAGGTCACTACATTTGCAAAGAAAACGGCTAATCAGCGCTAGATTCTCGTTCTTTTGTCGTCGCAAATAGTGGATGTTCATCCATTTAAAATTTTTCTTTAGTAGCAGCACACAGTGGGATGAAAAAGTACCTGAACCTTTTGGAATTTCTCACATTTCTGCATAAAATCCCCATCAAATGTGATCTGATCTTTGTCATCTTTAGCAGCAATAACTTCAACCAGATGCTTCTGCAGATCAGTCTGGCACATCGACCAGGACTAATCTTGGCCCATTCCTCTTTACAAAACTGCTGTAGTTCATTCAGATTCCTGGGATGTTCGGCATGAATCCCTGTCTTTAGGTCATGTCACAGTATCTCAATGGGGTCAAGTCTGGATTTTGACTTGGCCACTCCAGAACGTGTATTTTGTTCTTCTGAAACCATTCAGAAGTTGATTTATTTTTGTGTTTTGGATCATTGTCTTGTTGCAGCATCCATCCTCTTTTTAGCTTTAACTGTCTGGCAGACGGCCTCGGGTTTTCCTGCAAAACATCCCGATAAACTTTTGAATTCATTCTTCCATTAATGATTGCAAGTTGTCCAGGCCCTGAGGCAGCAAAACAGCTCAAAATCATGATGCTCCCTCCAACATGCTTCACGGTGGGGATGAGGTGTTGATGTTGGTGAGTTGTTCCATTTTTCCTCCACGCATAACATTATGTGTTACTTCCAAACAATTCATCTTTAGTTTCATCAGTCCACAAAATATTTTGCCAAAACTTCTGTGGAGTGTCCAAGTGCCTTTTGCGAGCAAGAAACGAGCAACAAATTTTTTTTTAGACAGCAGTGACTTCCTCCGTGTAGTCCTCCAATGAACACCATTCTTAGCCATAGTTTTACATATAGTTGATGTGTACAAAGAGATATTGGACTGTGTCAGTGATTTCTGTAAGTCTTTGACAGACACTCACGGGTTCTTTTTTATCCCTCTGAGTATTCTGCGCTGAACTCTTGACATCATCTTTGGTGGACGGCCACTCCTTGGGAGAAAAGCAACAGTGCAGAACTCTCTCCATTTGTAGACAACTTCTCTTACTGTTGACTGATGAACATCCAGACTTTTAGAGATGGTTTTGTGTCCTTCCCCAGCTTTATACAAATCAACAATCCTTGATCACAGGTCTTCAGACAGCTCTTTTGACCGAGCCATGATGCACAGCAGACAATGCTTCTCATCAAGTCAATTCTTACCAGGTGTGTGTGTTTTCTAGTAAGCAGGGCAGCTTCAAACCACTCATCAGTGATTGGGCACAGACTTGACTTAAATTGTTTGGTAAAAATTGGTTTGAATTGCTCTTTAAGTCTCCTTAGGCTGAAGGTTTACTTACTTATTTTTCCCCCTTCTGTCATTGTTTGCATGCTATCCTCATTAAAATATTGAAAACCTATAAATTTTTGGGTAGTTTTAGTTAAAGAAGACACGGTTTTTTTTTCATCAGTGTGATTTTGACAAAGATCAGGTCATATTTGATGGTGAAATGGGAGAATTCCAAAAGGTTCAGATACTTTTTCATACCTCTGTATAGTGTCAGATGGACCTATATTAATCTATAAAATTCTGAGTTTTTCAGTAATCCTGACAAGCTTCTAGCACACTTTATCGGTGCTAGCATAGCAGCTGAGAGCTATGTCGTGGCAAAATTTGGAAAGCCATGTTTTAAAAATATGTCTAATTATCCAATTTTATTATTATTAAGAAGAAAATATGAAGCTCGCTTGTCAAAAAAAAAATCCATAAATAAAGCCCTTCCTTATAAAAGCCACAGGGTAGAAATGGCGAGAAAAAAGTAGCGGCTTATAGTCCGAAAAATACAGTAGCTGCCATCAACGCCCCACAAACATTCAAAATCTTTAAATGTTTCAAAACTAGTGAACCCATTTCAAATGGATTTGACGTCTGTCATTGTCAGTGGCAGTGAATAAGCTAATTGGCTTCCTTAGCTAAGTTTTACAATGTTCTTGCATCATCCTGCTTACTCACAATTGGTGGTAAACAACATAAGCGACGGCTTTTCTTCAAGTTTGCTGAAGCTGCTCCAAAATGCGCAAACATTTTTGTTGTTGTTATGCGTTCATATTGCTGGTCTCCTCGGGCTGACGATGATCATGATGATACTCTGCAGCCCCCGCATCACAACTTCAATTAATTTCACAGTCGGCAGCACCGGCGCTGATTTACTGTGTGTGCGTTTGTGTTATTCTAGTCATTCACCGTGTGTGAGTTGTGTGCTGTTGTTTTGTGCTTCTGGACAGAAATGGGCGACATTGAACCCAGCACGGAAGGAATTTTTGGAAAATCCAGCCCCTGGAGCCAATTTGACTCAGCCACATGAAATTTGCCGGACATGTCTATCTTGAGTAGCTCCTCAAAAAAAGTCTGAAGGAGTCATGCAAGAAAGAACACAGCAAGTTGGTATTTTTGCCTTCAAGTAGCCGTTAAGGGTCAATTTGTTTGGTTAAAGGTGTGCTTTGAGTTGTATAAAAATTCAGCCCCTAAAACCAATGTGAGCAAGCAAAACCAAATTTTGTAGACATGACCACAATGAGCAGACCCACAAAAAAAGTCTTATAGAGCCATGCCTGAAAAGACACAGCAAGTTAGCCATTTAGGATCAATTTCTTTGTTTCGAGGGGGGCCTTATATTATTACAAAAAAATTATGCAACTGAAACTAGTCTGAGTAAGGAAAATGAAATTTGGTAGACATGACCACCATGAGTAGTAGTATCCTGCGACAACGCCCATGCCCTGGCAACACTTTCAAGTCTGGATTTATAGAGGATAGCTGGGGAAAAAGGCTGCCGCCGTGTCTGACCACACTCAAAGTTGAAGACATCGAGGATGTGTATCTTTTTGTTGCGCTGCTGGCTGCAATTCTTCTGCAGGGGCTCGGAGCCCACTTGATTCGTCGGTTCATCATGAAAGTGCTGGAAAGCCAAATGAGATCAGTGGAATTGGCCACTACTGCCGTCAACGCTATCGCTGGAGTGCACGCCAGCCTCAACAAGGCCTGTGATGATATATTACAGGTGAAGAATGACCTAGCGGCATCCAACAATGCCACAACCAGAATGGTAATGAAAATTACTACGGAGCTGCGCAACTTGGGGTTGAGTGTTCGTCGGAATGCAGCAAAGAATGAAAATCGATTAAATCGGCGAAAGAGGGTGGCGGACACGGCCTGCCATTGGTCCTCAGCTATTCCCTATCTTATGGATCGAATCAACAGAATGAACTAACCTCTGAATTCTAAACTAATCTACTGGATTTAATCAACATAACGAACAAATCGCCGCAATCGACAATGACTATTGGGAAAATGAACAATCAAGGGGAGGAGAAAAAACACCTTGTAATCATTACACAATCTGAAATGTCAAAATTGTTATTCGATAATTTCTGCGTCCTATGGTATACTGGGGACGGGATTCAATAAGCTTCGGCTTCTCCCGTCTGCCCTTTTCTTTTCGGGTTGAACTAAATGTAAACACAAATGAATGCTGTATGTTTGTTTGGATTTGTCACGCCTGAAAAGAAAATAAATAAATAAATAAAGAAGACCCACAAAAAAGTTTCAGGCACCCATGCCTAAAATACAAAGGAATTGATTTAAATCCGATTTAAAGCGACTAAAGGTCCTTTAACCCTTTAACACCGAACGTGTCGGCAGCGACGCGTTTACGCATATCGTCTTTGAAGCTTCGTCACGCTGTAATTATGTCACCTACGTGCCGCTGGTTGGTCTCGTTTGAAAGTGTGGAAGTTGATGTCCACACCAGTTTTTATTTGAAGTCAATCGGCCAAGAAAAACGGGAGATAATGTCATTTGAGTTTTATAGTTTTATTGCACTCATAAATATGCATTAAAATGCTGCATGGACCATATATCCATCTCCATATTTCCATCATTTCTTGTCCTTTTTCAAAACCGAAAGCAGCACAAAAGACTAAATATCCCAAGAGATGTTGTTATGTCAAGAAGGACGAACCGAATGTGATCATTTTAAATAAATTTTCGAGCGAGGCGCCAACTATTGAAAGGGAGGCATGCGAAGCAAGCAACGGCCGGTGTTGTGCCGAAAAACAGCCGCCCCGCGCGAGCGACTTTGAAACGTGCAGAATGAATCTAAAACTACATTTAGCGCAAGCTAATGCATTATTTCATTAACTCAAGAAAGAAGATGAGCCTTATTTGTCGTCGTTTTCTTGGGATGAGTCGCAGCTCCGTGACCTGTTCAAGAAGAAGCTTTATTGAGTGCGCAAAAAAACCCAAAAAAACTTTATTGGGTCGCATGCCTGAAAAATTGAACTACTTGTCAATATTTTTAAAATACTTTTTTTCAATGTTATATATATTTTTTCTTCACTATAATCTTTTCAATTTTTATGTAGATGTGTGTTAGAGAAGTTTGATTGCATGTACTTATATACTTTTGATAAGGTGATGGGTACAACACCTAACTTCACAAAGAGATATCCTCCAAACCCTCTTTGTGTATGATGATTTATATATAATTTTTTTTCTCACTATTTTACACAGTATATATAACCTTTTTTGACCATAGTATGTGTAAAGGCCAAAAACGCCTATGACCATACCTGCTGTTTGTGTTGAATTGTCAAACATAAAACTATTCAATCTTATTTTTTTCTATTGAATGTTTATCCTAACAAGTTGAATTAATATTACCAAGCTTCAAAACGGTTGGTTGAGCATGTTTGGTTGTCAATGGGACATCAACATTACAAATTTTGAAAAACGATTTAGGGATTTTTTTGTTTTTTTGGGTCCAAAATGTGGATTATAATTGGTCAGTGAAGAAAACAACAGTTTAGACATGAAGTTCAAGGTGTCCTGAAAAAAGGGACCCAACTTGGCCATTGTAAACATTTTTTTTCTTTGAAATATAAAGGCAACATCAAATGCATGCAAATTCGGCCAAAATAGGCTTAGGTGTTAAAGGGTTAAAGACATTCATTCTTCATTTGCCGAGTCGCTTATCCTCACAAAGGTCGTGGGGGTGCTGGAGCCAATCCCATTTAGCTATGTGAAGTAGCCGGGGTACACCCTGAATCGGTTGTCAGCCAATCAGAGGGCACAATGAGAGACAAACAACCATTCGTGCACAAACACTTATACCTAGGAAACAATTTAGTGTGTTCAGTCCTCATTAGACAAACAATTGAAATAAACAAGGAGGCATTCCATGATGTTTCTTCTAATTCGGCTCTGATGAACGAAGCTTAACGCTGTTTGTGCGCGTGTGGGATGAAGGGTCACAGGAAGCGAGTGGGCAGCAGCTTCTTTCATTCACAGCAAACATGACTAATGACGCCAACCTGCTGGTGACTTTAACTCGGGACGCAATCATCATCAGCATCCTTTGTATATGTCAGGAGTCTTGATTGCAGCCACCTGACAATCGTCTCTTTCACACAGACTGTCTGCAAAATTGCGGCATCAAAGCTAGAGCGGAATATGGTGCAATTACTGGTCTTTGCCTTTCAACTTGAAGCAAGCTCTTCAGATAATGACATGGATCACCACCAGCGTCTGATGTGACCAAACCAATAGTTGCTGGACAGCAACAATTATGTTCGACATGACACAGAAGGACAAGTGGGTGTTGGGTGTTAAACTTCACAAACCTTTCAACCTGCTTCTTTGATGGCAAATTTGCATTTTTCTACATTTTTGTTTTGCTTTGCTTAGGTGTCCCAACACTTTTGTCCAAACTGGAAAACTTCTTTTCTTCAAACTCAAGAAAGTCACTTCCTGTCCATGTCCCAATACTTTTGTCTAACATTCCCACTGTCAATATTTTTTTGATCTTTTTGTCCATAAGTGACTGCTCCAACATTTTTGTCTAAACTTGAAAATTTGACTTTCTTTTGGTTTTCCAGTACTTTTCCTAAAATTTGACACTTCTTCATTTCTTGTCTGTGTCCCAATACTTTTGCCCAAGTGCGCCACATTTTCATCAATTCCTGTTGTTTCTCCGACATTTTTTTTCTTTTTGTAGGAGTACCTTTTGTCCTCCATATTTATACTTCTTATTTCTCCAGGATAGGCATGTGCCGGTTTCAAGGTTTACCGTGGTATGAAAATGTCACGGTTTCAAAACCACTAAAATGTTCTGTCATACCGTAGTATGGTATTAGCTATTTTTTTATATCCCAAAAATGCAGCGACAAATCCGTGGCTTGGAGCGGCAGCGCTTCCCCCTCCCCCTCTGGTTGTTGCTCTGTCCTAAATCTGTCGCTGTACTGTAGAATAGATACAATGGCTGAAATTGTTGAAACTATACCTGAGCTTTTCCCCCCCTAAAAAAAAGTCGCTAGTATGGGAGTACTTCGGCTACCGAAAAGAAACTGACGGCCGCGGCTTAGAGGAGGAAGGACAGCAGGACCTCCAACATGATTTCACATTTACTTGACCATCATCCATCACTTTACACAAAATTTAAGGTAAGTAAACGCTGTCATGAACGTTTCCCACCAGCTACGAGAGTTCACTCCAGCTGGTTTAGTGTGTCTAGGGGTGATAAAACAAATACTGTAACGTACTATAACGTTGGTAACGAGGCAGATAACGTGGTTAGTTAGCATGCCAAGGCGGCTAACTAGTTTCATCTCTACCATTAGCCTACTTTTGTATAATCTTCGGCAAGGGCGTAGGTTTGGTTTTAATATTGGTAGGGACGATATAACAGCATAACCTGCATGTACACTTTTTGCTGGGGACGGGACATTAATAAGACCAAACATATTTGGTGAATGGGGGTCAGGGCTGCAATCCTCACCAATATGAACCTAATCAATTGATAGGCTAAATCAGGGGTGTCCAAACTTTTTGCAAAGGGGGCCAGATTTGGTGCGGTAAAAATGTGGGGGGCCGACCTTGGCTGATGTCCTTTACGTAGAACAATATATTTAAGCAAATTTTAGCAAGCCATTCTGTGTGTCACATTTGCTTTATTATTTTTTAAAATAATAATTTCAACAATCTCGCAATTAGCCTTTGTTGCGTTCTCTTTTGACTCTCGGGCTCTTGCGAAATACTGCTGCAGTGAAATTAAACTAGCTTCAAGTTGCTTCAATTCGCTTCGCTGCGTATCTTCCCTGTAAATTTGTCGTACATGTCAGTGAGTCGAGTCTTGTTTGGTAATATCGCCTCACATTGAACTCTTTAAAAACAGTGACCGTCTCTGCAAATGAGGCAGACACAGTTGTTGCGTATTTTAGAGAAAAACTAGTCCAATTTCCACCTATCCTTGAAGCGTCGGCCGTCGCAGTCAACTTTCTTTTTTTTTGTTGATTGTCGCCATTTTAGAAAATTGGAAGTAAAGGGTCACACAGGATAATGTTGCTTAGAGTGCTGCTGCTTTTTAGTGGGTAAATTTAGTGTGCAAGCTAGTTCATTTGCTGGTAGCAGTACTGCTGACCAATTTATTAAGTCTCTGTGCGGGCCAGACTTTATTGATTTTTTGACAGGTGCTGGGGGCCTGATGAAATTTGACCACGGGCCGCATTTGGCCCACGGGCCGGACTTTGGACATGTCTAGGCTAAATGATTAATGCAAAAAAAAATCTGTATTGACCTATACTAACTTTCACACTGCAAATTTATAACGTCTTAATCTGATCATTTTTGTTAGATGTAGTCAAATAATTTTCTCCATCTTTTTTTGAGTGTTGAAGGCTAGTTAACAGATTAATGAGTCAGATTCATCTACTTAATTTAAGTAAATATACTGTAACTATTTGTTCGTATTGAGCCCATACATCTTAAAAGTTGGTAGTTTTTCACCTGAATTAAGAAAAAAATTATTTCAAATAATGTTTTGAACAATATTCTTGAATTAAGAACATTTCTGACGAACAAGTTTTTCATTTAAGATTAAATAAGAAAAACTTTAAAAACCTTTTGCTTAAAATAAGTCTGTTAAGCTTATTTTCAGTTAGCTGTTTTTCTTATTTCAAGAAATCTCAGAGAGTAAAATCGTCTTGAAGCACTGTAGCAGTAGCAAAATTAGTGGAGTGTTCGCCACCTCCACAACATTAATGTCTTTTTACATTACTTACAGTGGCTGTTGCTGCCGGAAAATAAACTTCTAATATCCCTTGTCTTTGAAGGGGGCGAGGGAGGCGGAATGTTGTATTTCTGTTGGGCTGTGAATGGTTGTGTGTGTGTGTGTGTGGGGGGGGGGGGGTGTCAAGTCATCAGCCAATAAAACGTGAGTTTGAGGCGAAAAAATTGACTGGCACATTCAGCGAGTGGAAAGGGGTCAGTGTAAGTCTGAACATAATGAAAGTACTGTAATTCACTTAATAATGGTAGGATCACTTCTATCCTTACAACATATAGGAAGACAATCTAAAAAATGACCTACAGTATATAACTGAAGTCATTATATAATGCAAATAAGGTTGCTTAAAAGTTGGTGGGGATAATTTGAGCATCCTGAAAAGTGTTTTGTCCCTACCGTCCCTATGCAAACTTATGCCCATGGTCTTCGGCCATTCTAAACTGTTCAAAATAACATTTTCATAATACAGCCTGCAATGTTTCTCCTCTCTGGTGACTTTCTGTGTTGAGAGAGGGTGTGTGTAATGTGTAAATAATGATACGAGTCATACACACGGGCTGTGTCTCTTCCTCTCGCTCTCCATTAATATTCAACTTATTAATATTAAGAGTAGTAGTGGTGTGTGTTCTACATAAAATCAATTTGATCTTATATTGTTTAGGTCCAGTTCTATATTAACGAGGGTTCTTCTTCTAAATGTTGAGCAACTTGAGCTGTGGGTGTGGGTTTAGTCTAAAAGTTCTATTTATTCAAAATTTCCTTTAAAATATTTCAGTTATTTATTTTTTTGTTATTTTATTTATTTATCTTAACATTATATTCATGTCGATGTTCCGATTTGCAAATATGTTGTGAAATTTTTTTTAAAAATCTGTGGAATGGAAAACCATTACATCTCAAAATAACACATTTTAGAGCTATCATTGCAATACCATGCTGCCGTGAAACTGCGGTATTTTTGTGAAAGGTTATCATGCCGTCAAAATCTCATACCGACACATTCCAACTCCAAAATTTGCATCTTTTAATGGTCTTAAGTGTCAGCTTTTAAATAGCTGTGCACTCTAGTGACCACTCTCCCTGAAAGGGTTAAAATACAGTATCCAGTATTTTTGTGTAGTGTCCCACACAAAATGTCGTCCACGTCCTCGTAGCACGTCGTGAGTATGGACGTCAGGCCAACGCGCTCGCTAACAGGATTCCGCGATCTTGAGTGTGATGTTCGCTCGGCATAGTGACCGGTCCGCGCCGCACTTTCCTTTCATACAACCGAACATACATGACACAAATACACATACGTGATGTTGCCATGGCAACGTGTTTACGTTCACGCTGCATGCCTGCTTGTCATGTGCTGCTTGGGATTCATGCGCACACACACAAGCTTCTTCACAACATCTTCCACTGGACTCCCACGTTAATCACAAGCATCGATTGGTTGAAATTTTATAATGAAAAATCAGCTGAGAAAGCGCAAAGCATCAATTTTCGTAAATGTTGACTTGTTTAACTCACAAGGGCCTGTTATTGGTCCTGTTTCGGGTTTGGTCTTGTTTCAGTCCAGCTTTTGCAGTTGAATTGTACAACACAAGGGCAATTCCTCCAGCTTGATTGATGAAACGTGATTTAATTGTTTGAAAATGTCACCTGATTTACTCTCACTACGCAGCAGCTTTGACATTTTCATACATACGCAATTTATTTATCTGTGTATTTATATATTTGTGTGTGTGGCCTTTCCAAATGCTAATTTCATTTGTTCGCGCAGCCTCGCTTATTGATTGGAAAGAACCTTTATTGTTTATTAGGCGCGACATATTCTGAGGCGTTTAATTTGTTGGTGACTTAATAGACTTGATTTACATTTGAGGGAGAGATTTTGGACATACCGTATGAGAGCGGGAGGTCCAGCTCGTTCTGCCAGGACAGCTGCGCCGACTCGTCGATGGAGTGCTGTGCTGTAACAAGAACAAGAAGAAGAAGGAGGAGGAGAAGACGTGTGGATGAGATGCCGATGAATCACAGATGAGAACAATGCGACCGTCATTTGGCACTTGGCGCGCAGGAAGCGTCACTTTGTCACTTTGAGATGCCACTTCAAGCTACGAAGTGCTCGGACAAACACGCATGATTAGGCCAGGGCTGGCCCAGCCTATACGCAGACTATGCAGCTGCTTAGGGCCCCTGACCACTTGGGGGCCCCGAATCTGGCAATTGTTTAATTGTTATTTAAAAAAAACTTTTTTTTGTTTACTACAGTTTGCTTTATTTGACTTTTTTGAGTTTTGATACTTGATTACAAGCTTAAAAAAACATAAAAGTTCTTCCTTAACTTCTTTCTTTCCTCTTTTAGAAAAAGGTTTGGCGCTATCCACTGTAAGTACTGACAATCATTTGGGGTGAGACGTTTGAAGTATGCAGTGCAACAAAATCTGATTAATATACAAAATATGGACGTATGGGTTGGATTGCATGTATGGGTTTCACAGTACACTGTGACGAAATGGTGGGCCAAAAATATGGGCCCCCTTTGCATTATTTTGCTTAGGGCCCCCAAATGGCCTGGCCTGGGCCACGCAATTGCCCGTTTTCTCATGCACACACGCCACACATCCAATTTCTCACGCAAAAAAAAAACAATCTGATTTTGGGCCGAGACTCGTTCGTTTCGTTTTCAAACTCTCCGACAGTAGATGGCGCTACTCGCCACTGTAACCCTATTCGCTGCATAAACATCCTGGTTGCGACAGAAGAAGACCTTCAAGAAGACAATCGCGGGAGAAACTCGAATGGAGAAAGAATCTCTGAAGAAAGTCATATGTTGCCGGCACCCCCAAGG
The DNA here is from genome assembly GCF_030265065.1 of Corythoichthys intestinalis. NCBI lineage: Eukaryota > Metazoa > Chordata > Actinopteri > Syngnathiformes > Syngnathidae > Corythoichthys > Corythoichthys intestinalis. Next base: position 29,446,597 of record NC_080410.1, on the reverse strand, counting down.
GACTGCTGTTACTTTTAATGTGACCGGCATTGTCAGTTTGAGCAGCGAGGAAGAAAGTGGTCGAGCGAGAGAGGGAAAAAGTGCGCAGTTAGCGCAGACTCAAGTGCTGCGTCCCCCACATGCTTTTGTTTTGTTAATATAAGTACCCACAAAAAGCCATCCGATGCCTCATCGTATTTTCAATGCACGCCGCCGCCTTCATGAGGAGGAAATCGGACGAACCGAGCCAACCGACGACAACGAGCCAACGTGAATCGCCGGCCCACTCCTCACTACGGTGAAGAGTTGAAAGCACCGCCAATTACCAACGAGGGCGAATTGGTAACACATATCCAATCTGAAGATTACAGACAGAGATTAGGTATGTTATAATTAGTGACACATATCGTCAATTAAGTACCCACTCTTTTAAACTTTAAATCTTGAAAGAAATTTGTTTGTGTTTGTGCGTGTGAACTTGATTTTGTGTTATAAATGTAAACTCAGTTCCCACTACAAGCAGCAGGAAATCACCTTGTTAGCCTTGTAGTATTGCCTACTGCAAGCATGCTCAAAACATCAGCTCATATAGCATTGTTTATTTAGTACCAGGCCGTGTTCACACTTGGTGCTTTTTTCCAGAAAAAAGTGCTGCCTCCTGCGCCTACCAAGCGTCTTTTGAGCGAGTATTCTAAATGGGATTCTATCTTAAACGTCACCGTACATAACAGTTAGTAACGTTGGTCAACCAATTAGGCTAACATATGCCATCGTTAGCATTTTAATTCATGTATTAAATTTGTTTAATAAAATGCTACTTGAATTAGCTTTGAAAAAAAAGACTAACCAGCTGATCTGCATACCTCATTTATAGTTATTTTTATCATCTGTTCATCTTTTGTATTGCTTAAAAAGGCTAATGTAAAGCACTTTATTTGTTGCACTGCTTTGATAGCTGAAATGTATGGTGGGAGTATCTGAAAAATGAAAAATATTTCTCCCTAACTAATCTTGTGTCATTTTTTCCTAAACATAAATCATTAAGTGCTCTTAAGAAAACAATTAATACGTGGGAGGTCGTGGCTCCCGTCTCGCGTCGCCCCACGGCGGCTCCTCGGCGTTCTCCTGCCTCCGCCTTCCCCTTCCTTCTCTAAATGGGTATCTGCCCTGTGCTCCGCCGCAGATCGCTGGCTAGACGCTGGAGTATCGTCTGGAAGTTGCCTGCTACGGTAGGGGACCCTGCCCTGCCCTGGGCTTGGTGGGCCGCTGGGGGCCCCGTGGCGTGTCGTGTCGGCTGGGGGGCTGGGGCGGCGGCTCGTGGCCCGGGTGGGCGGACGGGGTTGGGGACGGGCGTGGGGTTGGTGGTGCGTCCCCTCTTGCCATCCCCGAGGGCTGGTAGATGGGCACGCGGGTGGCCCGGGGGGCCACCCTGGATTCCGAGGGGGGGGGGGGGCGAGGGCTCTTTTGCAGTGCTGCGGGAGGAGGGATGGGCTGCGCTGCCCGGCGGGGCTCGCACGCGGCTGGATGTTATTGAGCATGCTCGGGCGGGGGGGTCCCGGTGCCGGGATTGGCGTTGGGGCGGTGTAGGGTCGGTCGCCAATGGGCTTACACTCACAAGGGATTCACACGATTACTGGGTTCTAGATCACAGAGATGATTTGTGTACACTCTACTCCTTTCTATCACTTAGCTTATAGACTCCCCCACCTTCTTCCCCCTCTTTCCCTGGTCAACAGGCCCCCCTACATGGTGTTAACCGGAAATACATTTAGCTGACGATAGCACCAACATATTGGTAGTTAGCGTAGTTAGGCGTTCAATGTATTTCTTGTTGTTGTTTGTGTTTCTTCTCTTTCTTCTCTTGTGTTTCTTTTCTTTTGTTCCCCCATAACCCCTTCCTGTTTGCTGTTTTGTCATAATAAATGAGATATGTTGAATGATCACAAAGGGAGTATGTCAGACTCTCAACGTGAAACATTAAAACTGTTCAGACTATCCGGTCACTTAGACTTCCATTCTCCGTTCAAACAGCTGAACAGGACAGGTTTAAAAAAAAAAAAAATTAATACCATTGCAATCTGCATTGAAACCTCTTAGTACCTCACGATACGATACGATTTGCGATACAAAGCTCACTATAATGATGATCTGACGATATGGCGATACGATTATCGATACATTGGCCAGGAAATCATTTCATGATATTTAACAAACGACTAATAAACAGAAAAACAAGCTTCTGATGTGAATTGGAATGAGTTTATCATTAGTAGACGTCCAATCCATTTGAACTGGAAGGGTGGCAGCGAATGAACATTCATTCGCTGCCATCCCTCCCACTTCAAACGGATTGAACGTCTATGGCCGTCAGTGGAAGCCAATGCCAGGCAATGAGGTAATTTTGGGCCATTTAAGGTCATTTACCTGTTGATTTTCAGTAACTTCCTAAGCCTGTCGCAATATGTAATAATTCCATTTATCGCAAGGTAAATAAAAATGAAGGCGATAATTTTTCCACTCCGATTTATCACCTCGCATGCACGTGCGTGCGCGTGCGTGCGCGTGCGTGCGGCAGACGTGCTGTTAAAAGTTTGGCTTCCTTGTTACCAACTACATAAAATGCATCTTCGTTCCGGGTCGGGCAAAAAAAATAGCGCCGGAGCCAATCCGTTTTCATTATATCCTATTGTTCAACGTAAACCGGCCGCGTCAGGATTGACTGCGGACCAGCTCCACCGTACCGGAGCCCGCCGGATGGTTTAAGCTATTTTTTATTTTTGCCGGATCCGCATCCGTCAAAATAGGCACATTCGGGCCTGGAGTCAACAGCCCAGTTCTTTATTCCTTATTCTATTTAACCAGCGAACATGGACGAAGAACGCTCCATCATGGAGGTGGAAAGTCACAAAGTGATTTATGATGCAGCAGATCATCATTATAAGGACAACAATCAAAGGAAGCTGTATGGTGTCCTATTATGTGTGTTTTTCTGGCAATGATATCAAACACACGACGTGCTGACAACTTTGTTTTTGCGCTAACAACACTTTCTCAACCTGTGGCTCTCGGCAGTCGGCAGGCTGTCTCTCTCTCTCTCACTGCCGCGTCACTTGAACAAAACAACATCCCCGTTGCGTTCAGGGTGCCTCGGAAAACATACAATCAGAATATTACACATAGAACGCCTTAGCAGAAGGTATGAGGGGAAAAGTTTTCTTTTGCTTAAATGCTTAATGTATTAGGTGCAATTTAATTTATTTTCTTGAAAAAGACATTTTATTAATTCTGTGTTTCTGTGCGGTATCAATATTGTCGTCTTTTACTCAAAAGACGCATGGTCTATTGTTTTTAGTTGTGATTTCTTAGAAAGTACTTTTGAACTTAAGAGTGAACATCACATTTAAATGGGTGCACTTGGTCTATTAATATATACTGTATTCTCACTGTGTTATTGTAAATTGGTTTAAAAAATATAAAACAAAAAAAAAATGGGGGGGGGGGGCAATAATATCGCATATCGCAATAATTTATGAGATAAATTATCGCACACTAAAATCTGTTATCGCGACAGGCCTATTACTTCCTGTTGATTTTAGGGTATTTTATGGGTCACTTCCTGTTTATTTTGAGTTACATAACAGGAAGTGACCTGGGAATCACCCAAATGAATAGGCAGTGACTCAAACGCAACAGGAAATGGCCTGTAAATGCCCTAAAATGAACCGCAAGTGACCTGTAAATACCCTGAAAATCGGACAGAATGACTGTAAATGCTTTGGTTTCGAATGAACAAATGTTTCTAGTCTAAATGGATTGGGCGTCAAGCACCGTCAATGCAACCTTAGAGTTAACTGAGACACTATTATAGTGGAAGATTTTGATAGCAACTTGTTGGTTCCTTTTTATTTATTTATTTATTTATTTAGACATTGACACCTTTTTAAAACGATATCTCGATTCTTGGCAGGAGCATATCGATAACCTTTGGGGATACAAAGTACAGTGGGGCAAATAAGTATTTAGTCAACCACTAATTGTGCGAGTTCTCCCACTTGAAAATATTAGAGAGGCCTGTAATTGTCAACATCGGTAAACCTCAACCATGAGAGACAGAATGGGGGAAAAAAATCAGAAAATCACATTGTATGATTTTTATAGAATTTATTTACAAATCATGGTGGAAAATAAGTATTTGGTCAATACCAAAAGTTCATCTCAATACTTTGTTATGTACCCTTTGTTGGCAATAACGGAGGCCAAACATTTTCTGCAACTCTTCACAAGCTTTTCACACACTGTTGCTGGTATTTTGGCCCATTCTTCCATGCAGATCTCCTCTAGAGCAGTAATGTTTTGGGGCTGTCGTTGGGCAACACGGACTTTACACTCCCTCCACAGGTTTTCTATGGGGTTGAGATCTGGAGACTGGCTAGGCCACTCCAGGACCTTAAAATGCTTCTTACGAAGCCACTCCTTTGTTGCCCTGGCTGTGTGTTTGGGATCATTGTCATGCTGAACGACCTAGCCACGTCTCATCTTCAATGCCCTTGCTGATGAAAAGAGATTTTCACTCAAAATCTCTCGATACATGGCCCCATTCATTCTTTCCTTTACACGGATCAGTTGTTCTGGTCCCTTTGCGGAAAAACAGCCCCAAAGCATGATGTTTCCACCCACATGCTTCACAGTGGGTATGGTATTGTTCGGATGCAATTCAGTATTCTTTCTCCTCCAAACACGAGAACCTGTGTTTCTACCAAAAAGTTCTATTTTGGTTTCATCTGACCAGAACACATTCCCCCAGTCCTCTTCTGGATCATCCAAATGCTCTCTAGCGAAACGCAGACGGGCCTGGACGTATACTTTCTTCAGCAGGGGGACATGTCTGGCAGTGCAGGATTTGAGTCCCCGGTGGGCACTGTGTTACTGATAGTAGCCTTTGTTACTGTGGTCCCAGCTCTCTGTAGGTCATTCACTAGGTCCCCAAGTGTGGTTCTGGGATTTTTGCTCACTGTTCTGGTTATCATTTTGACGCCACGGGGTGAGATCTTGCATGGAGCCCCAGATCGAGGGAGATTATCAGTGGTCTTGTATGTCTTCCATTTTCTAAAAATGGCTCCCATAGTTGATTTCTTTACACCAAGCGTTTTACCTATTGCAGATTCAGTCTTCCCAGCCTGGTGCAGGTCTACAATTTTGTCTCTGGTATCCTTCGACAGCTCTTTAGTCTTGGCCATATTGGAGTTTGGAGTCTGACTGACTGAAGTTGTGGACAGGTGTCTTTTGTACCGATAATGAGTTAAAACAGGTGCCATTAATACAGGTAACGAGTGGAGCCTCGCTTGACCTCCTTAGAAAAAGTTAAACCTCTTTGACAGCCAGAAATCTTGCTTGTTTGTAGGTGACCAAATACTTATTTTCCACTGTAATTTGGAAATAAATTCTTTAAAAATCAAACAATGTTATTTTCTGTTTTTTTTCCACATTTTGTCTCTCATGGTTGAGGTTTACCCAAGTTGACAATTACAGGCCTCTCTAATCTTTTCAAGTAGGAGAACTTGCACATTTGGTGGTTGACTAAATACTTATTTGCCCCACTGTATCACGAATATAACCATTTCGATATTTTGTCACACCCCTACGCATGATCATCAAATGGATTGGACATAAACAGCTTTATTTCAACTTTCAGGGACAGTGGTTACTACAGTGGACATCTATTCAAAAGTTAGCATTAGCTAACTCACTCATCAGCTAATTCACTGCAAGCCCATGTCAGAAAATGTGTTGTGGTGGTTCGTAAAAGAGGGAAACTGATATTGAAAACACTGCTAATAGACGTCCAATCCATTTCAACTGGGTGGGGCTGGAAGCGATCTAATTAATCCAGTCCCAGTCACAAAGTCGATTAGACGTCTATTGATGTCAACAGCAGCCAAAGAGCTGAGCTATGTGAGGTCACAACAGATTTAAAGAACAAAACTTAACGAAAAAAAAATATCGCGAAACACGTAGGGCAAAAGTAGTACTACAAATTGGGGACGCAAAATATTATCTATTGAGCCGCATTTGGCCCTTGAGCCTCACATTTGACCCCCAAATTCTGTTCTTCGAGGTCGTTAGCCCATTGACACAAAGTTGAAGGACTTGTCAATCACAACAGGTCGCACTAAAAAGTCTCAAGGACTCCAACTCAAAATTGAAAAGGAAGACAGCCATCTTTGAACGGGCCCTTTGAGCCACTTCCAAGGCTGGCGCTTTGTCCAATTAGCGCTTATCTCCCGTCACACATGGGTGGCGCTTAACTCAAGCTTTTTTTCCCTTCCGCCGTTTAACGAGGCTAAAACACAGTGTGAAAATTTGCGGATTATTTTGAGAAGAAAAAAAACTCTCTTGTACTTTCTTACCTTTGAGGTGTCCTCGTCCGAGCGTCACAAAGCCGGACGAGACGAGCAAGTCGGCGCCTCCGCCGCGAATGGCCTCCATCCCGTAATGGCCTGCTGAGACACACGCGCCGATGGGTAACCATAGCGACACCATGATGCCATCACTTAACACACAAAACCGTGCGGAGGAGCTTCTTTCTTTTTGTGCTTTTTAATGAAGGAAGTGAGTCACTTTGGACGCTTTCCACCTTTTAGCCGAGCGGCCAGACAATCAAGACATGCTGTGTGGGGGCGCACGCCAATTATTCCCCCAAAAACACACTGCACTTCCACCCAGTCAGCACTAATCAATGGCACACACACGCACGCACACAAGCATGCATGAATGAGCGCGTGAAGGCGTTGGAGATAGGCTAAAGTGGAGGTTTTATGCAAATGAGTTAAGACTTTGTCTTTTACAAAAGATCAGCTTGGCTAGAAAGGTTCAAGGAGACATATTATGCCAATTCCCTTGCCATTCAAAAAGAGTTGCAAGGTGTTTTAGTCAAATCATTGACATTCTTGAGCTGGACAAAAAATGCAAAGAATGAACAATCACAGCACAGGGTTAGGGTTAGGGTTCACCCTAAATCACCTGGTTTTGGAGGGACATTTCTGTCTCATTTCCATCTCCTGGTCCTCCATAATTGACGGCAATAAAAGTCCCATCCATTTGAACTTAAACCAAGTTAAAAATGACTGACATCTACCGCCATCAATCACAACCCATGAGATAACAGGAAACGTCCTAGAAGGGCTATTGATTAGCATCAGTGTCTCGGCGTTAGAAATCCTTCAAGCAACTGATACATGAAAACAAAACAGATAATAGAACAAAAATCGCATGCATCCAATATATTCTTTATCCTCTGTAAGGAAAAACTAGAATAACTGCAGCTTACTGGCTGACTTTCATTGATTTGACTTTCGAAGGTGAGGTCAGGGATCAGTAACGTTTGGCTTTTAGCAGCACGTGGCTATGGCGCTGTCCTGTTTCAGTGTTAAATCTGGGACAGGCTAGTAGGGCGCTTAGTGAGCGGTCCCCGGAGCGCTCACAGAAAAAGGCCTTTTAGGTGAACGGCAAGATCGTTTGCGTCCCAATTTGAGCGTACTCGCACATGTACAGAGTGCACTATGGCAAACGGATGACTTACCATGATTGGAGGACTTTGTGTGCACGGGCGTGTAGTTGTTCTTGGAGGTGCGAAGCGGCGTCTCGTCTTTAGGCGAGCCATCTAAGATGGCGTCGATGTTGTCATGCTCATACTGCGAAATGGGAACGGGGCCCTGCTGCCTCAAGATGTCCGCCAGAGCTCTGCAATCAAACGGCCAGGCATAGACTTCATTATGATATTGACGGTACACATTCCCCAGACACTGCGCCATGCCTTCAAGTAGGGGGCCGTCCCACACTCCACTTCAGTCGATCGAACTCGGTCGCAGTTTTTCTCAAACACATGCAGCCTTCCAACGCCGGATTTAGGTTGAAAAAGTACGAAAGTTGTACCGCATACAAACAGAAAGGATTGTCTCAGGAGTGATTTGTTCGAGGATTCAAGGTCATTTTTATATTTTTCATACCATGCATGTATTTTGAAACAGTGTGAAAAAAATCAATGGTAGAAATTAACCGCTACGGCATTGGCGTCATAATTCGGAATAATTAGGTAAAATAAATGCTAACTAGGGTTGTTCCAATCATGTTGCTCCCGATCCGATCCCGATCGTTTTAGTTTGAGTATCTGCCGATCCCGATATTTCCCGATCCGATTGCTTTTTTTTTGTTGCTCCCGATTCAATTCCAATCATTCCCGATAATTTTTCCCGATTATATACATTTTGGCAATGCATTAAGAAAAAAAATGAATACAACTCGGACGAATATATACATTCAACATACAGTACATAAGTACTGTATTTGTTTATTATGACAATAAATCCTCAAGATGGCATTTACATTATTAACATTCTTTCTGTGAGAGGGATCCACGGATAGAAAGACATGTAATTCTTAAAGGATAAATGTAACTTTATATATTGTGACTAAATATTGCCATCTAGTGTATTTGTTGAGCTGTCAGTAAATGATACTGCAGCCATTTAACTTCTGCCCAAATACATGATGGGAAGTGCAACCGTGACTGTGCGTAGGGGCACCAATTGACATATCTTCTCTGCGTTGGGAAAGAACATAGGGTGTTAGGAAAATGATCAACTCCTACCTTTCTTCCTCCCACGTTATTTTTAATTGCTGAGAGAGGTATTGTAAGGCTTTAGCCAAATATAAATGGCTCCAAAGGCTGTCAAAATTCTCTCTACTCATTATACAGGGTGACCCAAAAAAAAGTTTACACTCAGTTGACTGCTTGTTTAAAAGCCATTGAAACATATCTAAATGGGTTGTCATGCTTAAGTGATACATTAAGGTCACTCAATGCAGCTGGTAATCTCTCGTTTCTACAATTCCTGTGCTTTTGCTGAAAATGAAGAAAACTTTAGCTGTACCTGAATTGCTGCGTGCCGGTCTGACACCTACTGAGATTGCAGCAAATCTGAGAATATCCAGATGTGCAGTCTACAAAGTTAAAAAGAAGCTGAAAGATACTGGAACAGCCTCACGAAAACCTGGGTCTGGAAGTGAAGATCTGTGCGGACCAAAAAGTTGATTGACAAGGTGATATGTGGCCACCCCAGAGTCCAGATCTCAATCCCCTGGATTATAGCATATGGGCAACTGTGGAGGACAGTGCCTGTAAGAAACCACAAACTTCCGTGGCAGCCTTGGAGAGGTCCATTGTTAGATCTTGGGAAAAGATGACAGCATCCTACATAAAGGAGCGTTCCGCAGGCGCCTGGAGGCTGTTGTGACACTTAAGGGAGGACACATTGAAAAATAGAGTGTACTGTACATGTTCTTTACAAAAATGTATAATTTGTGATTCAATTCTAATTCTAAGATGAATAAAAATGGCATTTAAGTTGTATTATGGCAGTGTAAACTTTTTTTTGGGTCACCCTGTACGCTGCCTTTTTGCGCTATCTATAGGTAAAACGGCTTCTTTATAGATTAAACGCGACAATGCGTGAGTGGGTCGTGCAGCACATGCGTTAATTACTTAACGTGATTAGTTAAAAAAAATTATTTACCGCCGTTAACGCAATAAATTTGATAGATCTACTTTAAGCCAAAACTACTCTGGATGAGTGTAGGACATTTTGTCTGTAACGTTAAATGCAATTAGAAAATGATTTAAATTTTAAAAAAAATATATATATACATTACAAAAAGGCATGTCCGATATTTTTTTTGCCGATTCCAATACTTTGAAAATGACGTGATCGGACCGGATCAATCGGCATCCTGATCGATCGGGACATCTTTAATGCTAAGTGCCCAGTTTTTTGCTTTTAACCAAGAATACAGACTGTTTTACGTTCATATCTATTAAGAATTCAGGGATTTAAGCACTCTTTCACAAGAATTTTCAACATAAAAAGCTCTTTGTGATGATAAGGCAGCGCCACAGTGGCTTAAAGACAAGCAGCACATTCGACATATTTACGTAAAATAAATGCTAACTGCCCGTTTTTTGCTTTTAAACAAGAATCAAGACTGTTTTCCGTCCATATCCATAAAGATTTCAGGGATTTAAGCATTGTTCACAAGAATATTCTACATAAAAAGCTCTTTGTCTTTGTTTCCACTCGGTCAGCTTTGATGAAGACAGACCCCCTATTAATCGGCCCCGCGTCCTGTCAATATATTATGAAGTCTACGGGCCAGGGTTTGGACTTGTCGTGTCGTATACTTCAAATGAATGGAAAGTTAAACAAACAACCATAGGTTGAAGTAGTTGGTTGCCAAGAGGATAAAGAAAATGTGTCTGTGAGCAGTGTTGTCACTAACGCATTGCTAATTAACACGTTACTCTAATCTTATTGCTTTCTGTTAGTAATGAGTAATCTAACGCGTCCATTTTTCCAAACCACTAATCTGATTAAAGTGCGTTACTATTTTGTTATTGACTCATAATGTAAGTAGAATTAAGAATATTGTAGTCATGTACGAAGAGCATTTTGAATAGAAAATGTTAGAAAGGTTCCCGCTACGTGTTCGTTTCCATGGTAACCGCTCACAGTTACTTCCTGTTTTGGTCTCGAGTCACACGCGCTAAGTGTTTTGGGACTGAGAAAGGCGTGTACCAGCGCGGATGCACATTCGAGCCAAGTGCAGCCACCTGTTGAGATGTGCGAGGGAATGTTGATCTGTGTGCGTCCATGAATGAAAGTTGGTACTTTTCCTTCATTCTGAAGGGTTCCAGCGATAGGTTGGAGCCGCTGCATGTGCAGCCGTTTCGTAGCTTTGCCATTGCAATGGTCGGCAAGCATTTTATACATTATATCCGTCTTGTGCATTAATGCCGTGAGGTGACGTGTTCGTTTAGTATCTTTGGGATGTGTTGTTAAGTCCGATTGAGTGTAAAGTGCTTAGTTGCCGCCTTGTTTTGGGGCCAAATTGACCGAGCGTGTGTATGGTTGTGGGTGTTGTTGAATCATGTGCAGTCAATTTGCATTGTTTTACATTGGCACTGATATTAACCCAAACCCTTAAACGCCAACCCGGAATTCAGAATTTTTGATATTAGGCTTAATCTTCGAGTTAGCAGGGTTTAATTTGTCGGTGGGGTTGATTTCAACAAATTCCATGTAGTTTGTCAGTTATTTGTTAGTTTAAAGGCTCCGGAGTGGCTAAGACAGCGCGAGTCAATGGTGGTTGAAATCAACTCCATCGACTAATTAAACCTCCGCTAACTTGAAGATTAAGCCTTATGTGAAAAATTCTGACCTTTCCCTTTAAATTTCAATTATCGGAAAGTCAATTAAATGTGATATCATTTTTCTAAAAAGTAAAAAAGTAAAAAGTAACCGATATATTACTTTTAAAGCAACTAAGTTACTTTGATAATAAAGTCATCAGTAAAGTAACTAGATTAATTTTTTGAGGCGTCATCAGTAATCAAGTTACTTTTTCAAGTAATCTGTGACAGCAATGCCTGTGAATACTTTTAGATTGTCTGTCTACATGTGCGGCTCCCTGTTTGTGTTACTATATCTGTTGCTTAAAGGGTTAGAACTGCCGCATCAATGCTAATTTCATTCGTCTGTCAATGGTGTATCACAAAATGTGTTAGCCTTACGCTAGAGTATTGGATCCAAATAAACTTCACGTTTATTGCCGTCAATGGCAGCCAATGAGCTAAAGACCGTTAAACGGTGTGTTAACGAGATGGTGTAATTGAAGTCATTAGCGACCCGGTTTGTAAAAGTGTGTCAACGAGGACCTGGAGCCAGCGTGTACTCCAATTTTCACGTGCGTGCGACTTGGGGAGCCTCCGTGATTATTAATAGCGTTTTTCCCTTCCAGGAGGAGAAGGCTTGAGCTCGGTCGACACAGGCGGCCTGATTGGCAGTGTCCCACTTGGTTTTTAGTCGAAAATGCAAAAATGTTGTGATAGTTTGACAGAGCACAAAATGATGTCTGTCAGTTGATTCATGTCAACTGCAGTGGTCAAACAAACGAGCCCTGAGGAACGCCACAAGTGTTGATGATGTAAATGTGCCCAAACAAATATAGGACAAAAATGTTTGTGAGTCAATGGAGTTTTGGGGATCAAAATCTGGGACATGTGAACAATGCGAATTGCTTATCTAACATGTTCAAATGGGAAACATGCAAATGACATGACAAAGGGATGAGTAAATTTGAAGCTGAAATAGTAAATGTGCCATTGTAATGAATGGGGCTTTTTGGGAGGTGCCAGTTTAGGCTCAAATGAATACAAGCCTCTCCATTGTGTGACTTTTGTGAATATTTTAAGATATGAATCGCATTAAAAATGCAAAAGAAGTTAAGCACAATTTTTTTTTTTTTAAAAAATAGCAGAATAATAAATTGTATATAAAAAATGAAGTGCAGAATATGTGGGATACTTTGACTCATAGCATTCCCGACAATGAATGCCTTTTTTTTGTTCCATATCCCTTCAAACAACAAAGATATGAATTCCAGGCAGAACATTTGACTGTTATCCGTATATCGAGTATATATGCATACAGTACATAAGCAACCTAATGAGGCAAGTTACTGGCAAAGCATTATTTATGCATGATGCTTTGGATGTTAAATCCCATTTCTTGAATTGATGACTCACATGAAGCCAAATAAAAACCAGAAGCGCCTTTCTCAGATGTCAAAACATGTCATCTTTCACAGAGTTACATTTCAAATGTGTCACGCCCTAATTTTGCAAACTTTTTCAAGAAATGTTTACCACATTAACAGTTTTTTAACATGTTTTTATTGCAAATATTTATTGATTTTTTTGCTTATTTATTTTCAAATGTTGTTTTTAATTGAAGGAAAAAACATTTTCAATGCACTTAAAATTTCTTCACATTTTTAAGTCTGAGTATTTTTCTTTTGTATTAGTATTTTTATATATAGATAAAAAAAGCTTTTATGCATTTATTTTCTTTTTATTTTTTATATTTTTACGTTCTATTGTTTTCTTTTGTTTATCTATTCTGTGAAACTGTTCAACATCTCTGACTTTGACATCCATCGTCGTCAAACGCAACCTATGAGTTAAATCATTTCTTAATATTGTTTAATTGTACAGCAGATTTCATGCTCAAAAAAAAAAGCAAAAAAACTTTTCACAAAAAGTGAAAAGGACAACTATGGCATGAACGAAGAAATAAATAGAAAGGAAAAAAGTTCCAATACGAGCTTAAAAAAAAAAAAAAATTGTGCAGTATAACTAAATTGCAAATACGGTGTTCAGTCAAAATGTGCTACATCGGTGAAACAGGCGAATTTGACACCCAGAGTACTACCGTGCGCTTTCAACTTGTTTTGTTTAAATGCACACATGCAGAACTTACTAAAAATGTCTTAATAAAATACTTAAATATAGTTATATCAAATAAGGACGGTTTAAATACGCTACATGACTAATGAGGTCAACAGATCAACACTGCTTTAAAGCTACCACAAGAAAACGCAATGGTTAAAAGTAGGAGTGGGAACCTCTTGTTACCTCACGATACGATACGATTTGCGATACAAAGCTCACGATAACGATGATCTGACGATATGGCGATAGAACGATTATCGATACATTGGTCAGGAAATCATTCTAGGATATTCTACAAACAACTAATAAACAGAAAAACAAGTTTCTGCTGTGAATTGGAATGTGTTTTGTCACTAGTAGACGTCCAATCCATTTGAACTGGGAGGGTGGCAGCGAATGAACATTCGTTCATTCGCTGCCATCCCTCCCAGTTCAAACGGATTGAACGTCTATGGCCGTCAGTGACAGCCAATGCCAGGCAATCAGGTAATTTTGGGCCATTTAAGGTCATTTACCTGTTGATTTTCAGTTACTTCCTGTTGATTTTGGGGTATTTCATGGGTCACTTCCTGTTTATTTTGAGTTACAGAACAGGAAGTGACCTGGGAATCACCCAAATGAATGGGCAGTGACTCAAACTCAACAGGAAATGACCTGTAAATGCCCTAAAATGAACAGCAAGTGACCTGTAAATGCCCTGAAAATCTGACAGAATGACTGTGAATGCTCTGGTTTCAAATGAACTTTCTACAACAACTAAATGGTTTGGGCGTCGAGCACCGTCAATGCAGCCTTAGAGTTACCGTATTGTTCCAAATATAAGACGGTGTTTTTTGCATTGAAATAAGACTGAAAATGCAGGGGTCGTCTTATATTTGCGTTCTAGACATTGTACCCATAGACATTGTACCCATTCACGACGCTAGATGGCGCCAGATATCATTGAAGCGATCTTCTGTCATAACAGAGCTCAGCTACTGTCAAGTTGAACCAGTTTGCATTATTTTATTGCAATGTTTTCCTTATTCAGATTTGTTTCAATACTACAATTATAGTTAGACTTCACTTTGATGGTTAATGCAGTTATTGCAATTTTGTAGTTTTATCAAAATAGATTGGTTTATTTAGATTTCAAAAACCAGAAGCCGTTCATTTACGAATGTGATTGCACTTTAGTTTACATATTTAAATGTTCAGATATTGAGATTTGAATGAGGCAAAATAACATGCTTTTTCTTTCAAATATATTGTTATAATCATTTGCTTCAGATATACTGTAATTATTTTCTGTATAAAAATTAATTTGGTGTTCAAAAAGTCTTTTTTCAAACTTGAGTCTTGATGAAGAGGGGGTTTGGCCTGGTCTTACATTCGGGCCAATACGGTAATTGAGACACCATTATGGTGGAAGATTTTGGTAGCAACTTATTGGTTCTTTTTTTTTTTTTTCTTTTTAAAGTGATATCTCGATTCTTGGCAGGAGCATATCGATAACCTTTTGGGATACAAAGTATCACAATATATCACCATGTTGATATTGTGTCACACCCCTAGTTAAAAGTATGAGAGGTAAATACATGCAAAAAGTATTTTTGAGGCGATGAAAAGGTAAAAAAACTCAATCAAAACAAAAATAGGGAGAACTCGCCGCTTTTAACCAATGTGCCCATGCGTGCGGATGCTTGCGCAAGCGCCCTGAGCATCGTGAAGGACGTTTCGTCGCGTAGAAATTGCAGAACCCTGGTATTTTCTATTCATACCTATCGATTTGATGGCACTAACATACATTTGCCATATGGATGAATTGTACGTCTGTCGCCGTCGATTGCGCTGAAATATGATCGTTCATTGCCAGAGCGAATGGATGGTCTTGCATTAGCATGTGTACCTAATAAAGTGGCAGGATCCCATCGTGTTCTTCTCCTGCTTCTATTTTGGCCAAATTGCGGCCGTCTGGCTGTGACGCGAGCGCAACACGAGAAGCTCCAGCCGAGAGGCAATGCATCACCTACCCCCCACACACACACCTTCTCTCACTCTCGGCTGGATACAAAAAGCTGATCAATAAGGAGAGAATTCAGCGCTTTCGTCGTGCGTTGAAGGTCACACAAAGCAAAAGGTCTGCCAGCGCCTCAACATTCGGCTCACACCCTCACACAATTGCTCAGCTATTCAACAAACGGCATTTGACTCATTGGCAAAGTTTTTGCTTTCAATTCCTCCAAAAATAAAGTGCTGAGAAATTTTCCGGAAAGTGTGCTGCACTCTTTGATTTTAACTTCAGTGTTTTGAAATTAAAGCAATGACTTAAACAAGTATTCACAGTGCTTCTCCACATGTTTTGCTATGTTAGACTTATTCCAAATGAATGAAACGCATTTATTTCCTTGAAATTCCACATGCCACAACAACCCATAACAACAATGTGAAAACGTGGCGGAAAGTGAAACTATATGTGCTGAAAATCAAAAACCAAGTAATTAATGTTGTATTTTGAGTCACAAAAATGCGTTATTCATCAGTTTTAGAATAATAAATACCGTATTGGCCCGAATATAAGACGGCCCTGATTATAAGACGACCCCCTCTTTTTCAAGACTCAAGTTTGAAAAAAGACTTTTTGAACACCAAATTAATTTTTATACAGAAAATAATTACAGTACATCTGAAACAAATGATGATAACAATATATTTGAGAGAAAAAGCATGTTATTTTGCCTCATTCAAATCTTAATATCTGAACATTTAAATATGTAAACTAAAGTAGAGATGTCCGAGTACGTCATTTTCAAAGTATCGGAATCGGCAAAAAAATATCGGACATGCCTTTTTTTAATATATATATTTTTTGAATAAACCGTTTTCTAATTGTATTTAACGTTACAGACATAATATGTTACACTCATCCAGAGTCTTTAGTTTAGGCTTAAGGTAGGGTTATCAAATTTATCCCGTTAACGGCAGTAATTATTATTATTTTTTTTAATTTATCACGTTAAAATATTCAACGCAATTAATGCATCCGCTGCATGGCCCCACTCACATATTGTCGCGTTTAATCTGTAATGGCGCCGTTTTACTTATATATAGAGCTAAAAGGCAGCGTAAAATGAGTAGAGTGAATCTTGGCAGCCTTTGGAGCATTTTTTAAATTCCCTCTCCCTTCGATTAGAAATATCGTGTGAAGCAATGTGGGGAAGAATGGTAGCAATTGATCTTTTTCTTAACACCCTATGTTATTTCCCAACGCAGAGAAGATATATCAATTGGTACCACTACGCACAGTCATGGGTGCACTTCCCATCATGCATTTGGGCAGAACAGATAGCTACAGTATCATTTACTGAAAGTTCAACAAATACACTACATGGCAATATTTAGTCACAATATACAAAGTCACATTTATCCTTTAAGAATTACAAGTCTTTCTATCTGTGGATCCCTCTCAAAGAAACAATGTTAATAATGTAAATGCCATCTTGAGGATTTATTGTCATAATAAGCAAATACAGTACTTATGTACTGTATGTTGAATGTATATATTCGTCCGAGTTTTATTCATTTTTTTCTTAATGCATTGCCAAAATGTATATGATCGGCAAAAATTATCGTGAATGATTGGAATTGAATCGGGAGCAAAAAAAAAAGCAATCGGATCGGGAAATATCGGGATTGGCAGATACTCAAACTAAAACGACCGGGATCGGATCGGGAGCAAAAAAACATGATCGGAACAACCCTAAACTAAAGTCCAATCACATTCATAAATGAATGGCTTCTGGTTTTTGAAACGTAAATGAACCAATCTATTGTGATGAAACAACAATACAATAACTGCATT
This sequence comes from Corythoichthys intestinalis, assembly GCF_030265065.1. NCBI lineage: Eukaryota > Metazoa > Chordata > Actinopteri > Syngnathiformes > Syngnathidae > Corythoichthys > Corythoichthys intestinalis. Next base: position 29,429,435 of record NC_080410.1, on the reverse strand, counting down.
AACCATCAAAGTGAAGTCTAAATGTAACTGTAGTCTTGAAACAAATCTGAATAAGGAAAAACATTGGAATAAAATAATGCAACCTGGTTAAACTAGTAGCTGAGACCTGTCATGACAGAACATCGCTTCAATGATATATGGCGCCATCTAGCGTCATGAATGGGGAGAGTAACTCAGATCTGTCATAACAGTACAGCGCTTCAATGATATCTGGCGTCATCTAGCGTCGTGAATGGGTATAATGTCTAGACCGCGAATATAAAGACGACCCCCTCTTTTTCAATCTTATTTCAATGCAAAAAACACCGTCTTATATTCGGGCCAATACGGTATTATTATTCTAATGTGTGATATTGTTTCATATTTTTTGATAGATATTTTTGCATGGTCATTACATTGCTTAGAGTGGTCTTCTCAATAAACGCAAATTAACTAATTGCTTGCCATTGACGGTGTTAGACGTCCAATCCATTCGGACTGGTAGGACTGGCAGTGGATGATTCTGTTTTAGTGCCATTGACAACAATAGACGTCCAATCCGTTTGATGGAAACATGAAGTCACGTCGCTCCCAGTCCAAATGAATTGGACATCCGTGGCAGGCAAAGAGTGATGGGACCCACCTGTGCACGTTCATCTCTTGGGGGGTTTTGGTGGCCTTGTCGTAGGCCACTTTGGCGGTGATTCCAACAGCGACGACCAGTGCCACCACGCCACAGCTGATATAGACGGTGGTGTTGGTGCGGTCCAGCTCGGGGTCATAGGTATCACCGGTGGGCGCCGGCGAGGGCGGTTGTGTCTTGATCCAGTCGGGGGTGTTGTAATTGGTGCACACCTTCTGCTCTAGACGCTTGGCGCGGTCAGCGCAGCAGAAGCGCAGGAAGCAGCTGCCGCAGCAGAAGCGGTGGTCCGTGTTGTTGCAGCTGAACTCTTTGTCGAACTGCCCGCTCACGTCATAGTAGCCCAGGCACGTGTCGTGCCGGAGCCCGGGGGCGCCAGAGCTCCCACCGCCGCCGGCTTTTCCCGGGCGCCTGTCGGCAGGGGCGTGGCCCGCCAGCAGCAGGAGCGCCAGCAACGGCAGGAGGGGCTTCATGCTGCCCGCCCCCGGCGCCGTCTCACTTCCGGGAGATTCTCTCGGGCGCCCGGCCCGGCGCAGAGGTCTGGCGCCGTGCGCCGCAGCATCCTCGGAATCGTGCTCGGGATTGTCAGCCAGCGGACCTTTGCCACAAAACGCGAACACTTCTGTTAATTGTCACGGTTTAATCTACGTACCATCCTTGTCTCTTTGTTGTTCTACAACTGCAGAAATGAAATGAAATGTAGGAAAACATGGCACGATTACAGTGCTTGTTGCTTTACTAGTGCACTCCAGTTTTTCTTTTTCAGAAGTGCATTCTACTAAGGCACACTAGTCATTCTCTGACTGTAGTGTGCAGAAATGTAAACAGAAGTGGAAAAAACATCACAATTAGAAAGAGAAAGTCAAACTACTTCGTTTGCCAAAATGGCAGAAAGTAGTGTAAAGAAAATAACTAGTATAACAGACATACGTGTGTACCCTAGTTGTTCTAGAACTGTAGTACTGAAATGTCAAACAGAAGTGGGAAATAGGCAGTTGTTCGACTAGTGCACTGAAATGGCAAACGGTAGTGAAAAGATCATCCCTAATAAGACACTCTACAAATTCACTTTTTTTTTCATTAGTGTGCATTTCAATCACACATTCTACAAGTTCAATCTAGTCGTTCAACTATTGTCGCGTGCAGAAATTCTATGGCACTTTTTTCACTTTGCTAAAGCACCTTAGTTTTTTTTTTTTTTTTTTTTTTTTGCTAGTTCGCAGAAATCACATGGATATTCTTCTAGTGCAGTACAGGAAACAAGTTCAAATAAACTACAACCGCCAGGCTCACTCCAAAAATGTCTCATCATCTCAGAGACACGACAAGCACAACTGAAGAGCGCACTTGCCCTCTGCTGGCTAACTTGGAATTTACAGGTAACAATAAGTCCGCAGTTAAATAATCAAGTTAATCAGCACAAAGCCAAAAATGAAAAGTCTGGCTCTCAGAATCAATGCATATACATCCCTAGAATATTCAAATATTCATTTTTCATGCCGCTTTTCCTCACGAGGGTCGCAGGGGTGCTGGAGCCTATCCCAGCTAACTCCGGGCAGTAGGCAGGTACACCCTGAATTGGTTGCCAGGCAATCGCAGGGTGCAATGAAAAATACAACAATTCACGCACACACTCATACCTACGGACAATTTAGAGTGTTCAATCAGACTACCACGTATGTTTTTGGGATGTGGGAGGAAACCAGAGTCCCTGGAGAAAACTCACGCAGGCACGGGGAGAACATGCAAATTCCACACAGGAAGCCCTGGATTGGATCCCTAGAATATACTAACCCCCCAAAATTTCTGCATCCTCCACGAAAAATGGAGGGGTAGCAATTTAAGTCAGTGTCCTCACCAAGAAAAAGAACAACAAAGCGAGTGAGATATGGTGTCCTCCCTCCGGATGGACCAAGAACATCACTATTAGAAAGAAGTAGTCATTCCTCCAGTGTTCTGAAACGACAAATACTAGTGGAAAGAATATCCCCAACTAGTTTACTACTACTCTACTAGTGCACTCAAATCCTTCTTCTATTCACAAAGTAGTGGAAAGAACATCCCTTGGAACACAGACAGTCTACTAGTGTACAGAAATGGTGGTGGTGAGGTGTGCCTTGGTTGTTTCTGCACAAAAGTCATGCAATACTTAAGAGTTGTGGGAAAACGTCACTAGTAAGAAAAGCTAGTCCTTGTACGGGTGATGCAAAAATGCCAAAGATAAGAACTTACCACTTGCGACTTGACTGCTCTGCTGATCAAACTGAAAGAGGAGTCAAGGAGGGAGGGAGGAGACTCCTCCCTCCCTTGCTTGCTTGCTCGCCCTCTCGCTCGCCCTCTCTCTCTCTTCCACGTCATCATTCAGGTGGTGCCTGTTCATCCTCATCCTCATCTCACCTCCCTTAGCGCTCCTGGACACACAGAAGACAATGCCAGATGCTGTCACCTTCCCAACGACGACACTGATGGCAATAAACCTCCATTTTATTACCTCCACCAAAACCTAAGGAAGGGGAGGTTATGTATTCGGCTCAATATGTCCGTTTGTCGGTATGTTGGTGTTCAAGATAACTGAAGAACAAATAAAGGGATGATTATCAAATTTACAGTAGGTGTTTGGAACATGAACTGAAAGATGTGATTACATTTTGGAGTCATGCGGTCACAGGCCCAAATTGAATTTTTCTGTATATTTGAGTTCAAGATAAGTTGCAGGGTATAATTGTAATTGTAATTACATGGAAGAGTTAATTCCATTTGCAGTGGGGTTTTTTTCTAGTCTGTATGTTTGTGTTCAAGGTAAATCAAGAACAAACAAAAGGATTATTATCAAATTTACAGAATACACTGCTGGCCCAAAGTATTGGCACTAGAGGTGTGCAAAATTTCCGATTCTTAGATTATTCGCGATTCGGCCGTGGAATATTCGAGAACGATTCACAAACATCCAAATTCCGATTATTGAAATATGCCAAGTAAAGCGAAAGTACAAAACACTCAGCGTGCCGCGCGGTCTTCGGCACAATGAAGAACTGAGTGAGAGTAGCTAAACATCATGCTTCTCATTACCCGGCCCCTCGGGTAATGCCAATGCTCAACTCACGGCTCTAGCTCAACTCATGCCACGAGATAAAAAACACAACAACATACCTGACTGCTGCCGAAAAGCTGCTACAAAAGTACATCCGCAAAATGTTACGGTAGATATCATTTATATAGGACTAGATGCATTATAGATTCGGTAGCGTTAGCAGCACATCTACAAAAAGCTAGATAGGGGCGTTAGTAAACGGCCGCCATCTTAAAGCAGTACACTTTCCTGCAAGGCTGTTGTAGCGAACCTTCCAAGCGAACCTAATTAACTTTTTATCTAAAATACTCCCAAATCGGTAAAATATTGACTTGAATCTATCTTTAAAATAGTTTTAAAACTTTCACATGTCGAAAGTAGACAAAAGGGAAATTATGGAATAACGGGAGCAATTTTAACAACTTTAACGGTTGATTCACAACATTAAATTAATTGAATGTAGTTTAAAGCTGCTGATACAGAATGGGGACAGGAGTTTTTTATTCTGTTATTTTTGTATATTTGTTTACTGCTATATGTTAACTTGATACTGAAATAGTAGTTTGGTTTAGCCTGAGAGTATTTTTGAACAATTTTAGAACTAATGCACAAAACATTAAAACAAAAAAAAAAGGAGGGGGGTGCATCAATAATCGTTTTATAATCGAATCGGAGCCTCTGAATCGTAATCGTAATCGAATCGTTAAGTGCCCAAAGATTCCCAGCTCTAACTGGCACCCCTGCAATTCTGTCAGATAATGCCCAATTTCTCCCAGAAAATGATTGCAATTGCAAATGCTTTGGTAGTAATATCTTCATTTATTTTGCCTGAAATGAAAAAACACATAAGAGAATGTGAAAAAAAAAAAATCATTATCATTTTACTAGGGCCGTCAAAATGATCGCGTTAACAGGCGTTAATTAATTTTGTAAATTAATCACGATAAAATATTAGCCGCATTTAACGCACATGCCCCGCTCAAACAGTTTAAAATGACAGCAAAGTGTCATTTCTACTTGTTACCTGTTTTTTGGTGTTTTGCCGCCCTCTGCTGGCGCTTGGGTGCGACTGATTTTATGGGTTTCAGCACTATAATTATCATTGACATCAACAATGGCGAGCTACTAATTTATTTTTTGAATGAAAATTTTACAAACTTAATTAAAACAAAAAAAATTAAGAGTTTTAATATAAAATTTATATAACTTGTACTAACATTCATCTTTTAAGAACTGCAAGTCTTTCTATTCATGGATCACTTTAACAGAATGTTAATAATGTTCATGCCATACCTTGTTGATTTATTGTTATAATAAACAAATACAGTACTTATGTACAGTATGTTGAATGTATATATCCGTCTTGTCTTATCTTTCCATTCAAACAATAATTTACAGGAAAAATATGGCATATTTTAGAGATGGTTTGAATTGCGATTAATTATGATTAATTAATTCTTAAGCTGTGATTAACTCGATTAAAAATTTTAATCGTTTGACAGCCCTAGATTTTACACAAAACTCCAAAAATGGGCCGGACAAAAGTATTTGCACCCATTGAAAAATCATGTGATGCTTCTCTAATTTGTAAGGGTGTAACGGTGCACAAAAATCTCGGTTCGGTACGTACCTCAGTTTTGAGGTCACGGTTCGGTTCATTTTCGGTACAGTAAGAAAACAAAATGCAAAATACATATGTGCTAGTTGTTTATTACACACTTTTGTGCTTTCAACAATAGGCACATTAGCCTATACAAAGCTAGAATTCTGCTCCAAAAGTAGCGGGTATTTAAAGATAATCCAACAACAATTTGCCTTTCAGACCCCGCGTATTGGTCAGCTTTATTTCTGAAAGAAAGAGGAAAAAAAGAAGTCCTGTGCTAAAGAAAATAGCAATCCCAATGACAAAGATTTTAACATGTATTTTACAAAGGAAATGTCTCAATGAAACATTTTTTTTGGTCTTATGAACGGTTTTCAAAAGCTTTATTGGTGGATTTTCTGAAGTTAAAGCGCCACACAGAAATTAATAAATTTAATTGTGTAAGCAGGATGTGTGTATTATTCTTTTTATTTAATTACATGTGTTTTAGCTCATTTCAATTTATTTTATTTAAATGGGCTATTATTTATTTTATTATGTGTTTATATTTGTCAAATGTGATGTATTCATTTATATTGTATATTTTATGTTGTATAACTTTAGTTCCTATGTGAATACTGGTTCCGACTTGTTTTGTTGTGGTAGGAGGGTTTTGTATCGAACACGGGGCCGTGTTGGTTATTATTATAGCAGAGAAGACAGCAATAAATCAACATAGACAAGTCAACTGTGCCCCGATCTACCACTCAAGAGATCTGATGGACTCTAAAAGTAGGTTACCATTGCATATAAGTTTGAAAATCGACCGGATCCACCATATTTTTACACGAGTGGCTACCGGCAGTAGTAGTATTGACGCAGAAGGGCCGCGTCTCACGTCAAATAATAAACTCTGCCGTTCTTTTTGCGTGCGTCGCATTGAGCCGCTTCTGGAACGCGTCTAAAACGCGACAGCACTGCGACTGGTGTGCATTGACTGACTCTCACGCCCGCGTTTCACTGCGTTCTCGCGGCGGCCACGTTGTCGCCCCGTTGACATTTATGGGTTATACTGTCCTACCCTGTTGGTCCTCATTATAGTAGAGAAGACGGAGTAAATATGTAATCTACACAAAGAAACTGTAGCCCGAACAACTCACAGCCTCGAAAAGTAAGGGTTATATTACGTCAGAAACTTGTTTGGTACGCGTCCATTCCGAACCGAGCGCCACGTACCGAAATGGTTCAATACTATTACATGTACCGTTACACCCTTACTAATTTGTGTAATTAACAGCACCTGTTACTTACCTGTGGCACATAACAGGTGGTGGCAATAACTAAATCACACTTTTAAAGTTGACTCAACCTCTGTCCTATGTCCTTGTGTGTACCACATTGAGCATGAAGAAAAGAAAGAAGACCAAAGAACTGTCTGAGGACTTGAGAAGCAAAATTGTGAGGAAGCATTTGCAATCTCATGGCTACAAGTCCATCTCCAGAGACCTGAATGTTCCTGTGTCCACAGTGCGCAGTGTCATCAATAAGTGTAAAGCCCATGGCACTGTGGCTAACCTCCCTAGATGTGGACGGAAAAGAAAAAATGACGAGAGATTTCAACGAACGATTGCCTGGATGGTGGATAAAGAACCTCGACTAACATCCAAACAAGTTTAAGCTGTCCCGCAGTCCGAGGGTACAACGGTGTCAACCCGTACTATCCGTCAGCGTCTGAATGAAAAGGGACTCAATGCGAGGATACACAGGAAGACCCCACATCTGACCCAGAGAGATAAAAAAAGCCAGGCTGGACTTTGCCAAAACTTACCTGAGAAAGCCAAAAACGTTTTGGAAGAATGTTCTCTGGTCAGATGAGAAAAAAGGAGAGCTTTTTGAGAAAAGGCATCAACATAGAGTTTACAGGAAAAAAACGAGGCCGTCAAAGAAAAGAAAATGGTCCCCACAATCAAACATGGTGGAGGTTCTCTGATGTTTTGAGGTTGCTTTGCTACCTCTGGCACTGGACTGCTTGACTGTGTGCATGGCATTATGAAGTCTGAAGACTACCAACAAATTTTGCAGCATAACGTAGGGCAAAGTGTGAGGTCATGGGTGTTCCAGCAGGACAATGACCCAAAACACACTTCAAAAAGCACGAGAAAATGGTTTGAGAGAAAGCACTGGAGACTTCTAAAGTGGCCAGCAATGAGTCCAGACCTGAATCCCATAGAGCACCTGTGGAGAGATCTGAAAATGGCAGTTTGGAAAAGGCACCCTTCAAATCTCAGAGACTTGGAGCAATTTGCCAAAGAAGAGTAGTCTAAAATTCCAGCAGAGCATTGTAAGAAACTCATTGATGGATACCAGAAGCGGTTGTTCGCAGTTATTTTGTCTAAAGTTTGTGCTACATTTTGGGACTTTTGTGTAAAATGATAATGATTTAATTTTATTTTTTTATTGTCTTTTGTGTTTTTTTTTCATTGCAAGCAAAATAAATGAACATATTACTACCAAAGCATTTGTAATTGCAATCATTTTCTGGGAGAAATTGAGCATTATCTGACAGAATTGGAGGGGTGCCAATACTTTAGGCCAGCAGTGTAGAGTTCAAACACTAGGGCCAAATAGGCGGAGGTCTGCTCTCTCAGTGCGTCTCTAGGTACAACTGGGAATTACCCTGTTTCAGTGCCATCCATTTGGATTCACTGCCAATCGTCTCACTCCAAATGGATGGGATGTCTATCACCATCTGTGGCAGCCAATAAGATCATTGATAACTAAAACAGAACCAGTTTTTGTTGTGCAAAGGAACATTTTCCTTCTTTTTTTTTTTTTTTAAACTACCCACTCTAGAGAGCAACAAGGAGCCTGCATGAAAGCTCTCATGTGTGCCAAAGTGTGTGAGTGCAGCCCAAATGAATAAAAGTGTGCAATAATCAATTGTTACGCATGCAAAGTGCGGTCGGGGGAAATTAAAAGACCACTTTGATGAAACGGCGCACGCAAAAGCACGCGAGCACCGACTCGGCAAAGAGACAAAAACCGACTGGGACGGATGCCGTTGTCAACAACACACAAACAATAGTGTGTGTGTTTTTTTGTGGTGACAGCAGGCTTTTTACGACACACACAATTATACAATGTTGTAGGAGCATAAAAGTCTTAATTAGCGAGCGTTTGTGGATGGAAGGGAAAGCTTTTTTTAAAAGCACAGATGACGAAGTGCCTCTTTCACAAAAATTTGTGATTCCTGAAAATTTTAATCCTCTGCGAACAAATTCAGAACCTGCTGAAAATACACACAAGTAATCCTGTCAATATAATTACTAAATTGAAATAAACTAAGCTTTGAGCTACATTTTTGCCAGATTTGCGAAATGTTACAAAATAAACACCTTAAAGCAACACTTGGTAGGTTTCAGTTTTGCGGTAGTGTTTTGCCTTAAGGAAGACTGCGTTTCCCATGAGGACCAGCGCTGTATTTCACATGGGGACCAGTGCACACCCACAGTGTCGTAAATTCATCAATCAATCAAAAAAAAAAAAAAATCTCCCGGTTGCCTGCAAATAGATTAAACATTTCTGCTATCAAGCGGCTGTGTGAAGGATGAAATGAAATAAGGTAAAGAATCAAGTTGTGGCTAAATAATAGCACATGACGTGTGGCTTAGTGTAGTTACCCCCCACCCCCCCATCCTATTTGAACTCGTCAGCGCAAACGAGTTTCGGGTTTCACGCCAGCGATTGAAAGCCTGGCCAATGTTTATTCTGTATATCCTGGTAGCCTTCCTTTTTTTCCTCCTCAAAAAAACTTTTTGTCTCTTTTGTTGCTCTGCCATCTTTACAGAATTCACACGAAAGCATCGACTTCGGTCTTTATAATGAATGGGGAAAGGGGAAGGTGACTTATGCCGTAAAGCACTCAGCACATTTGTAATTTTTTTTTGTGTGTGTGGCAGGATTCCTGCCACCCTCTTCTATTTTAGTGTTGGTGAAAGCGATACAGACCCACTGAAGAAATAAGAGAGGTGTCGTTCAACTAGTTGTCAGACAACCTATTATCACAAATGTTATGAAAAGATTTTATAAAGGTTGAAAGGTTACCTAGTTTTGCCTAAAAATATGAATAATTGAGAAATTATAATATATAATAATTTAGTGAAATTAATTCCCTTAATATTAAATGAAGAATTATGCACAATGTATCATTTTTTTGATAATGTTTAAAGGGGCTTCTAATAAACTATTAATGCTGAAATTACGCAATGAATTGCTATAGACCCTACTCACATGACGTCACAACCACGCCTCCGCGCCATATTGTCCGTCAACTCATCATGTTGACGCATTACCGCTACGTAAATTCCTCCTATTATGGCGTGTTTTTCTGCTCATTAACATTAATAATCATAATGGTGAAGGCGTGTGTGGCGGTTGGTTGCAATAACAGAGAAGATAGACGGGAGAGACCCGGAGAGGAGAGCAAGATGGACTGCTGCAATTCGACAAGAAAACTGGGCTCCAAACGATTACAACAGATTATGTAGTAGTCATTTTATATCTGGTAAGATGCATTTAATATATATTTAAAGGGTTTTGGGCTGACAACCACAATTAAGATCATTGCGAGGCTAATCGCTGACAACATACAGTTTCAAATTCAAGATGCTTATTTCTTCCACCATCATTATATTTTGAATAATATTTAGCTGGTACCATTGTGAAAGAAGCTGGCCTCGTCTACGGATCATCAGTTAAACAGGTATGTCCAAAAGTTTTGCAAAGGGGGCAAGATTTGGTGTGGTAAAAATGCGGGGGGCTACCTTGGCTGATTTACATAGAACAATATATTTAAACAAATGTTAGCAAGCCCTTCTGTGTGTCACATTTACTTTATTATTTTTTTAATTCATAATTTCAACAGTCTCGTCTTTGTGGCGTTCTCTTTCAACACTCGGGCTCTTGCGAAATACTGCTGCTGTGAAATTAAACTAGCTTCAAGTTGCTATAATTTCTCGCTGCATATCTTCCCTGTAATGTCGTACATGTCAGCGTGTCTTGTTCGGTAATATCATTATCGCGTCACATCGAACTCTTTGAAAACAGCGACTGTCTCTTTGCAAATGAGGCAGACACAGTTGTTGCGTGTTTTATTGAAGAAATAGTCCAATATCCACCTATCCTTGAAGCGTCGGCCATCACAGTCAACTTTTTTTTTAATTGATTGTCGCCATTTTAGAAAATTGGAAGTAAAGGGTCACACGGGGTAATATTGCTTAGAGTGCTGCTGTTAAAGTTTTTCAAACTTTCGTGAGGATAGGCTGATTTTCTGTGGACAAGATAGTTGTAGATATCAGGGTAGCAGATGTCAGGCAGAGAGGGCGAAGACAGCGGGTCGAAAAATATCGATTTAGCCATCAAATATGGATCTGGCGAATGGATAGACTGAAGCTTTTCCACATAACGCCTTTTATGCAACGCATCCAATGAGTTTACAGCGTCTGAAAGCACCGGGGCTTCCATGAATTGCACTATAAATTGCACGACAAATTGAAACCATTGAGAATACGGATAAACAATGACGGACAATATGGCGGCTGGATACAGCGACACGTCATTCTGTGACGTTGGTGAGTAGGGTCTATAACAATTGAACAATTTATTCAACGAAACACATTCCAATGACAGTATCAATTTACACATTTTGGCAACAAAACATGACAAATAATTCTCCTTCATGGGCAAATAGCTTTGATTTAACATAGCTGATTTCATTTTTCATAGATCAATTCAGCTATACATATTTTGGGTGTTTTCATCAAAAATCCATGATGATCCATGATGACGCTGTATATAAAAACTTTCCTCATTCACAAATCTTGCTGAAAATTTATTACCATACAACTGTAAAAGTATTTGCAATCACCTTTCAGGTTCGACAAGATGATCGATGATCATACGGCATGAATGTGTGAAGTGTGGAATAACAATGATTGTTTGCAGGCGCAGCGCCATTAAAGGCTACTCCTCCATCTTAATTGGCCTGAAGGGTGTCCGTGACAAGTGATCAGTGGGCAGCGCGTTTCTGGCCGCATGGCCACATAAGTAGTATTTTTATACTGTTTAGCCACATTGGAATAGGTGTTTCATGAACCAGTGCCTCCCATGGAATATGTTTGTAATATGGGAAAAAAGGAGGTGATTACATTTTAGTTAATGATGTCAAAGGTCTCAGAGGTCAGAAATGGAATTCCGCGGTTACTCTAGAACAAATGAATTATTATCTAAATTGCATTACTAAATTACATTTATAATATGAAACCGTAGATGTGATTAAATTTTGGGGTCATGAGGTCAAAGGTCACAGAGGACAGAAAAGGATTTTCATGATAACTCAAGGACGAAGACAGAGATTATTATCAAATTTACAAGATATTTTTTTAAATGTAAAACAGAGGTCCTCACTAGGGGTGGGAATTGATACGATTTTTATGATTCAGATTCCATTATTGATATTGCTTAACGATTTGATTCTTTATCGATTCAAATTGGGGGAAAAAGAAGAACAAACGTTTTGATTGGCATCGCATTTGTTTAATCAGAAGTCACAACCTTACAAACTCATAACGAGGTCAAAAGAGGCCCAAAGTCTCAATGTTAACTGTGGAAATAAGTGGCAAATACACAAGAATGTGTAACATTTTACTGAAACATTTTTCTAATAGAAAAAAAAAAAAAAGGTATATATTGGCATACAGGTCATTGTTCTGCCTTTGGCAATATGTGTTAAAGTGGATTATTTACCATTATATTGAAATGCATGCCTTTTAGTTTTTAGTGTGCTTTCACGCTCAAGTGGGGGCGCCCTTGCGCTTCCTTACGCAAAGAAGAACGCGCTCACGTGAAGAAAAGCGCGCTCACACGTGAAGAAGAAGTGCAGCTACAAAGCATCCAAGCGAGTGAGCGAGTTAGTGAGAGAGGGAAACGCTGCTACGAGCCTACATTCTTTGTTAATGTTTGTAAAATATTTACAGAGGCAACGCCTGTACGTATCATCTTTTGTGTTGTTGTTGTGTGTTTCCACTCGCGATCGGACACTTAAATCCAGTTGTGTAGTGGTTTGAACGATGTGCTAATGCTAGCGAACGCATGCTAACCGTTTGTGTTATTATTGTGTTAGCAGCTAATCATCGCTGATTTATGTTGATGCAAACCTGTTTGTTATTGGGGACGAAATTGATTTGTTTAATTTCTATTTTTAGTTTCACTCTTCAAGTGATGGTGTCATAACGACGGCTAAATAAAGTCAGCATATTATACCAACGTCTTCTGCATCGTCATTTGGGAGTTTAGCTCGCTGTATAGCCAGGACTGAGACTTAGCGTCTCGGTGAGGACAGTACAGTCGTATTCCCTCCCGACGCAGTTATCTCCACCTTGCAATGACTACATGTCTCTTTGTTGTAATTTTTCCTTGTGAAGTGAATACACACTTTCGAGCGTTTGAACCTACGTGCTGTCATTGTTATGTTTACGGCTGCAATGTTCGTGCTAAACGATCGTAACTAGAGATGTCCCGATCGATCGAGATGCCGGTCACGTCATTTTCAAAGTATCAGAATCGGCAAAAAAATATCGGCCATGCCTTTTTTAATATACATATATATTTTAATTAAATCGTTTTCTAATTGTATTTAACGTCACAGACATAATATGTTACACTCATCCAGAGTCTTTAGTTTAAACTTAAGGTAAGGTTATCAAATTTATCCCGACAACGGCGGCAATTAATTTTTATATTTTAACGCAATTAATGCATGCGCTGCATAACCCTCTCACTCATTGTCACCTTTAATCTATAATGACGCCGGTTTACCTATATAGAGATATAAAAGGCAGCGCAAAATGAGTAGAGCGAACTTTGGCAGCCTTTGGAACCTTTTTCTAATTGGCTAAAGCCTTGCAATCCCTCTCCCTATGATTGGAAATATCATGGGACGCAATGTGGGGATGCAAGGTGGCAATTGATCATTGTCTTAACACCTTATGTTATTTCCCAACGCAGAGAAGATATAGCAATTGGTAGCACGTTGCACAGTCATGGTTCCACTTCCCATCATGCATTTGGGATGGCCACAGTATCATTTACTGAAAGCTCAACAAATACACTAGATGGCAATATTTAGTCACAATATACAAAGTCACAAGTCTTTATATCCGTGGATCCCTCTCACAGAAAGAATGTTAATAATGTAAATGCCATCTTGAGGATTTATTGTCATAATAAACAAATACAGTACTTATGTACTATATGTTGAATGTATATATTCGTCCGAGTTTTATTCATTTTTTTCTTAATGCATTGCCAAAATGTATATGATCGGGAAAAATTATCGGGAATGATTGGAATTGAATCGGGAGCAAAAAAAGCAATCGGATCGGGAAATATTGGGATTGGCAGATACTCAAACTAAAACGATCGGGATCGGATCGGGAGCAAAAAAACATGATCGGAACAACCCCAATCGTAACCTTTCATTTCCACCCTCTTTCCTGGTGTAGCGAAACTTTGGAGCGAGTGGTTCTTGGTGCCATGCTAGTTTGATGCATCTGGACAACAAGACACGTCACGTGATGACGCAACACGCGTCTTTGGGAATCGTTAAAGGGATCGTTTAGGCTTTTTCATTGTGATTCCGGTTCGGAATTGGATTTCGATCCCCATCCCTAGTCATCACAATTTGGTGTAGTCAGCTAAAAAGCCCTTGCAGAGCTGCCTTGGTAACAATTTACAGACCACCGAAGTATAACACAATGTTTTTTGATGAGTTTACCAAAATACTGTCTTCCGTGTGCATGGACTTTGATTGTGTTGTTTTAGTGGGTGACTTTAACATTCATGTTGATAATCCTGAAGAAGGATGTGCTAGAGAGCTTTTAAATATTTTGGATACATTTGGTTTATCTCAGCATGTCACAGTTCCAACACATAACAGAGGGCACATACTGGACTTAATAATATCCAAAGGTCTTAACATCTCTGAGGTCACAGTGAATGATGTTGCTCTGTCTGATCACTACTGCATTATGTTTAAAATGACCACCCCTGTCCATCCTCTGAAAAGGGAAACAGAGTTTATTAGGAAGCGTTACATAAGTGATAACACATGTGCGTTATTCACACAGGCCTATGCCTCATTATTAACCCCTACAATAGCTCCAGTGGAAGAACTTGTAAATAGTTTCAGTTCCGGTGTGATGACTGTAATGGACACTATTGCCCCGATTAAGACAAAAACTTTGTCAAGAAAGAAGAGGTCACCCTGGAGAAATGCCATACTAGCTATAAAACAAAAGCAAGTTTGTAGACGAGCAGAACGCAGATGGCGAAAAAACAAACTCCTAGTTTTTTATGATATCTACAAAGAGAGTCTTCGCAAATACAACCAGGAACTGAAAAATGCTAGACAATCATATTTTTCAGAGATCATTAGTAGAAACACCAACAATACTCGCACACTATTTTCTGTTGTAGACAAACTGACAAACCCACAAGCATCAATACCTCAGGAATTGGCATCTGAGGTGTCCTGTAATAATTTCGCAGCATTCTTTACAAACAAAGTACTAAAGATTAGACAGACTGTGTGCAACTCCGGATTAACAAATGTTACACTAAATGCCTCCCAACATGTCCCCCACGTCAATCTTAGACAGTTTAGCCTCTTGGACTATGCCACTTTAACAGAAATTGTGTCGAAATTAAAGCCCACAACATGCTGCCTTGACATCCTTCCTTCAAACTTTTTCAAAACTGTTTTTCATTGCATAGCCCCAGACATACTTCAGATTATAAATACTTCCCTCCAAACAGGAGAGTTTCCTCAGACTTTAAAAACTGCAGTAATAAAACCTCTCCTAAAAAAACCTAATCTGGATGCCTCAACCATTAGTAATTACAGGCCAATATCAAATCTGACATTCCTGGGGAAAATTATCGAAAGGGTTGTGTTTGAACAGATCCAGACTTTTATGATCCAAAACAATCTTTTTAACTCATTTCAGTCTGGATTTCGGCCACAACACAGCACCGAGACTGTGCTTATCAAAGTCCTAAATGATATTCGTCGGAATACCGATGCAGGCAAATCATCTGTTCTGCTACTATTGGATCTCAGCGCCGCATTTGACACGGTTGATCACAACATACTACTCAGCAGATTGGAACAGTGGGTAGGGCTTACTGACACTATTCTTCAGTGGTTCACATCCTATTTACATGATAGGGATTTCTTTGTGTCAATCGGAAATTATCAGTCAGAACGAACCAAATTCACTTGTGGAGTCCCTCAAGGGTCAATTCTTGGACCGCTCTTATTTAACATCTATATGCTTCCGTTAGCTCAGATAATGGAACAGTATGACATCTCCTATCACGCCTATGCAGATGACACACAACTGTACATTTCTGTGTCCCCACATGATTATAGTCCCTTAGTCTCCCTGAGTAAATGCATTCATCAAATCAATGAATGGATGTGCCAGAATTTTCTCCAGTTAAATGTGGAGAAAACAGAGGTGATCATTTTTGGGCCAAAAAAGGAAAGGTCAAAGATAAGCAGCCAACTTAGCACAATGTCACTTACAGCTACAAATCAAGTCAGAAACCTTGGCGTAATTATTGACTCAGACCTAAAATTTGATAGCCATCTAAAGTCTGTCACTAAATCCGCTTATTACCACCTAAAAAATATAACCAGAATTAAGGGGCTTCTGACTCAACAAGACATGGAAAAACTTATGCATGCATTCGTTTTCAGCAGATTGGACTACTGCAACGGTATATTTACAGGTCTTGATAAAAAATCAGTCAGGAAGCTGCAGCTTGTACAGAATGCTGCAGCCAGAGTCCTCACAAATACAAGGAAGCTGGACCACATTACACCGGTTTTGAAATCGCTACACTGGCTTCCAGTGAGTCAAAGGATAGACTATAAAATACTACTGCTCGTCTACAAAACACTTAATGGCCTTGGACCAAAATACATGCTTGACTTGTTAGATTCCTATGAGACATCTAGACCCCTAAGGTCGTCTGGAACGGGTCTTCTGCATGTTCCAAGAACAAGAACCAAGCAGGGTGAGGCAGCATTTAGTTATTATGCTCCTCACCTCTGGAACAAGTTACCCGAACGTCTGAAGTATGCTCAAACTGCCTTTAAATCAGGGCTAAAAACGCTTTTGTTTAGCACTGCATATCCATAACTGTCTATATATTTCAATCTACCTGCCTTCTATTCCTCTTGTGCTTATCTCCATTGCTGATTTCAATCATTATTAGTAGTAGTAGTTTTTGCTTTATTTCTATTTATGTTTTATTTTTATTTATTTATTTTTATTCTGTGATTAAATGCGATCTTTTGTCTTGGTTTTTACGTTGTGTTGATTTAAATGTGATTTTTATGGTTTTCATGTGATGTAAAGCACTTTGAATTGCCTTGTGTTGAATTTTGCTATATAAATAAATTTGCCTTGCCTTGCCTTGCCTTGCCTTTGGTGTCACCTAAGTCAGAAAAGGGATTTCATAATAACGTGTTTCATACTTAAAGGAGAGTGCGCAATCTACCAAAAATGGTGATGCTTTGAATTTGACTGCTTAGCTGGACGTCTTCTCTCTGAGTGCTCCCCTAGTTTAAAGATGTATTTATTTATTTAGTTTTTGCACTCCTGGCTTTTCATGGCCTCGATGTATCAATTTCAGAATTGGTGAGTTCTCAAGCGAGCGAGTGTTACCTTTTAACATGGAGTACTTTGTATTTAACCCTCCCAAATCATTCAATGCATCCTTTTGGATTAGCGTAAATGTTGCAAATGTACTTATTATTCCGTCGACAAAAAGCAAAAGGAAAACGAGTCTCATCAAAATGTCAAAAGGCTTCGCACGCGTGGGGAGTTTTGACTCATTTGCATAATGTTCAGCTAAATAATTCATGTACGCGCGCGGAAAGCTAGTGAAGTCGAACTGGCGACAGGTGAGGCGGTTGGACATTAAATCTGTACGCAAAAAAAAAAAAAAAAAAACCTCCAAAAAGCTTCTTTGTTTAATCCTTTTAGTCACAGGACAAGACTTGAACTGAGATTAATGGGGCTGAAAAAAGAAAAAAACGTGTCTTAGATTACTACACTGACATACGAACAACAAACAACTCGCGAAACATAGGATGCCAAAACTGTCTGACTGGTGTAGGAATTGAAAAAAGCAGTGGAAAAAAAAATATTCGTAAAAACAAACAAACCAAATGCCAAAAAAAAAAAAAAAAAAAAAAAAAAAGATTTGAAACAAACATTTAAAAGTGACAAAAATGGGAATTGTTGAAAAAAAAAAAGACTTGAAAACAAACATTTAAAAGTGACAAAAATGGGAATTGTAAAAAAAAAAAAAAAAGATTAAGGAAAAAAAAAAAAAATACTTGTTGCAAAAAAATTAAAAAGTATAAATAGAAAAAACAAATAATTTTAACAAATACAAAAAAAGAAAAAAATGTGACCACTAGTTAATATTTAGTAGTTTCAATTGTTCTACAAGTGTGCTTTTGTCATTACACTAGTGTACTGTAGTGTTTTAACAATTCACACTAACACCACTTGTACATGGACCTTCAAACTGATATCAAGCGGACACGTATACAGTAAATTGGTCCACTATTGAGTTCAGAGATTACACTAGTACAGGGATGTGAACAAGCAACTGGATGAGAGTCTTTGGTCTTTTTTTATTTTCTCTGAGTCTGATGAACGGCCACCAATTAGATGTTAGCGTGCAAGCATCTGCGGTGGCCCGAGGTCACATCACGCACGGCACTCCGTTTGTCCTCATTAAGCGCGCTTAGCCACAATTTGTTGTTTGGCCGGCGGCTTCCTGGGAGGACGGCGGCCGCTCGTCTCTCGACACTCGTTTCGCCTCGTGGCGGTAAACACAGCCCGAGGCCCGGTGCCTCCGACAAAGTCCAGTTCGCCGGCCCCTGACGACCGATCGATCCATAAACGGCGCGGTGGCATCTTGCCGCGGGAGCAAAAGAAAAAACAAGTGAAAACAAGTCGCTTGTTCCTCGGAATACAAAATGCGTGAAACTGAGCGGCAAGGTGACATCGATGTTTTGTGCCATGACATCAATTTTTGAAAATGATTTGACCTTGACATCATGTTTTTCACAATTGTACTGTGATACGAATGCTTTTGTTAACGTGCTGACTCCAGTGTTGTTTTTGGCAGCACTTTTATTATTTGTGTTTGTCTTTTGGACGAAAATACTTATTACTCTTTATTTACATCATTTTAAACTGGGTTCGTCTATGTTGAGTTTTAGTCGACGAAATGTCACACAAATTTGGTCTAGTTTTAGTCGACAGTAACTCAAAATGTTTTTGTCTGTATAAACAAGTTTCCTGAGCGAAATATGGGCGGCGCCATCTTGGAAAATTTCTGCTTCGAACTTCCGGTTTAGAAAAAATCTCATGAGTTGCGGTTGAAGTTAGCAGCGTGTTTGCGAAGTTAAAACTGCAAAATCAAGCCAGAAGAACCCACGGAATCTCCAAAAATGAATTCAACACGACGTAGATGAGACGTAGATGAGATTGTATGATTGTTCTTATCACTTCGTTGATCATTCGTGGACAAAATTACAACAACCTGTCAGCCTGTGTTGACGTGAGGTATAGATTGATATGCCGGCCACTTAACTGACCAAAATGAGGTGAAATTACAAATTATATTACATTTTCCAAATGCAGAAGGGCTGACACGGATTTTGTTACAAGGAAATACTAAAAGGTATGTATTGTACATATAAAAAAAATACTATGTCATTCTTTTTTATTGCAGATATTGATCGCAATAAAACATTTGGACAACATGATTCCATTTTTTGTTTTATTTAAAAGGATCGGTGCATGTGCAAAACAGGTCAATAAATCACAATTTTTATAAAAATTTGAAAAATAGCATACGAGAATGTGATATCACTCAGCAGAGCTCCGGAGCGGCTTAAGAGCCTCGCCAAACTTTGACCCGACATTACACAGACCCTCGGCAGCTTCCAGACGGGCTTTTTCCTCGCTATCCTCAGTAAGGCGAGCCACCGTCTCCAGGCCCAAGCTCTCTGCCGCCCACGGGGAGAATGCATGTAGTCACGATATACAGTACTGTGCAAAAGTTTTAGGCAGGACACCTGCCTAAAACTTTTGCACAGTACTGTATATTTTTATTATATTATGTATATACAGGATATACTGTATGTATATATTTTCCCCAAGTGGAGGCTTCCATGATCCTAATAAATTTAATAATTAAAAGAAAATATATACAGTACTGTGCAAAGGTTTTAGGCAGGTGTCCTGTCTAAAACTTTTGCACAGTACTGTATGTCCATCAACGTACAGTAAGTGAGGCACATCAACTTATTTTCCCTTGCTTAACATTGTTTTCCACCTGTAAACAAATGAACAAAAAACTTGTAACACTTGCTTTTATGCATTGACATAATTGTGTCATCTACGCGACTGATTAGCAACAGGCTAGCAGCAGATACAGTAGTTATAGTAAATAATATTAAAGAACATCATAATTACAATCATCATCGTAATAACAGTATCAAAGGCAACAAGTTGTTTCATGCGCAAGATTTTAGCTTTAATATTTTTTGAGCACCGGACACATGAAAATGTAGACATACCTTCCATAACACAGTGGCAACATGGCTACCCGATCTTTGTGGTGGCACGAGCTTCTGCTTTCACGAACATGTTGCTCTCCCCTGTTGTGATGATGGCAATGGATGTGGTATTTCCAAATTGTCTTTTTTAAGGGATTTGATGAGTAATGTTACTCCAGCTTCCACCGTTGTTTTAAATGGAGAAATCCTAAAACGGAAGTTGCTTGCAAAAATAAGAAAGTAAAGTGGAAGTACCTTGGAAACTTGTCTATAATTAAAAGAAAAAAAATGGCCAAAAATAAGTAAAGGTTTCCAAAAATTTTCAACGAACATAGATATATTGTAGCATCTACAAGAACAACACTAACTTTGTGACGATAATACACACTCAGCAGGAAAAGCAGTAGATTATTTTGAAATAAAATCCACGTAGAAGCCACAAATTGCATGTTTTCCGATCTGATTGTTTGTTTTTTTTGCTCCGGATTCAATTCCAATCATTCCCGATAATTTTTCCCGATCATATACATTTTGGCAATGCATTAAGAAAAAAATGAATAAAACTCGGACGAATATATACATTCAACATAGAGTACATAAGTACTGTATTTGTTTATTATGACAATAAATCCTCAAGATGGCATTTACATTATTAACATTCTTTCTGTGAGAGGGATCCACGGATAGAAAGACTTGTGACTTTGTATATTGTGACTAAATATTGCCATCTAGTGTATTTGTTGAGCTTTCAGTAAATGATACTGCAGCCATTCAACCCAAATGCGTGATGGGAAGTGGAACCATGACTGTGCGGAGTGCTACCAATTGATATATCTTCTCTGCGTTGGGAAATAACATAAGGTGTTAAGAAAAAGATCAATTGCAACCTTGCTTCCCCACATTGCTTCCCATGATATTTCTAATCATAGGGAGAGGGATTGTAAGGCTTTAGCTTATTAAAAAAAGGCTGAAAAGGCTGCCAAAATTCACTCTACTCATGTTACGCTGCCTTTTATCTCTCTATATAGGTAAAATGGCACCATTACAGATTGAGCGCAACAATGTGTGAGTGGGTCGTGCAACGCATGCATTAATTGCGTTAAATATTTAAACGTGATACTTTTTTTTTTTAAATTTATTACCGCCGTTATCGGGATAAATTTGATAACCCTACCTTAAGCCTAAACTAAAGACTCTGGATGAGTGTAACATATTATGTCTGTAATGTTAAATACAATTAGAAAACGATTTAATTAAAATACATACATACATATATATATATATATATATATATATATATATATATATATATATATATATATATATATATTAAAAAAAGGCATGGCCGATATTTTTTTGCCGATTCCGATACTTTGAAAATGACGTGATCGGACCCGATCGATCGGGATGCTGATCAATCGGGACATCTCTAATGCTAACGCGAACACAAACGCTACGCTAAAGCGCCAAGTTACATTTAGGCCATGTCTACACCTAGCAGGGTATTTGGCAAAAAGAACTTTTTCTAGGTTTCGCCTATCATCCACACGCAAACGAGGGTTTCTTTAAAACGCCGTCAAAGAACAATATGTGCAAATTCTGCGTTTGTGGTGCTATCATGTGGACACAGATAACCGAAGATTTAACTGTGGAAACATCACTGACTGCAACAAACTTTGTCCCTACGTCACACATGAGACCAATGGTTACATTTGGAGTAAATTAGACAGATGCTTTTTTGGTTTCCATTTATTTACAAACTGTTGCAGTGCTTCATATTGAAGAATACATGCGAAGGACGGGGGTATTGTGGACAATTATTTTTTTCGTGCATTGCTATGAATGTACTTAAAAATGAGACTGCGGTTGGCTGCGGAAGCTTTTTTTTCTACAAATGTGCTTGTGTGGACATAATTATTTTCCCCCGATGTATTAGGGCAGGATCCTCAGTTTAAAAAAAACCCTGCTATGTGTAGACATGGCCTTAGTGTGTGATGATCAGTCAGCACAGACATTTAAAGGCTAAAGCAACATTGCATATTCTGTCTTGCCAAGATAAGAAAACAAATCATGTGTTTCCAAACAATCAAGATGGAGCGCAGTCTAGCTTGAAGCACATTCTAACCTCCAGTGAGGAGGGTGAGGGAGAGGGGCAGCACATTTCACATGAGTGACACGACCCAAACACTGCTATGATCAATGTTCACTCTATTTTTTCATGTGTCTGAGCAGATACACAAGCTCCTTAAACACACTGAGGACCACTGTGAGCAACATCAGATGTGTATTCTCTGGCCACACATCAGTATCACGCCTGTTCAAAATTTTGGATCAGAGCAGGTTACATGGCTTATTAAAAGAATTAAATTACAGCGGCAATTTTTATTAGTTTACCTTTAGTATAATTGATTTTGCCCATTTAAAATGAAAAAAACAGAAAAATCTCGATGTTCATGAGATGTGTACTATGTTATACGCGAGAGTGCTGCTTTAACTATAGGAAGTAGGGTTGTTCCGATCATGTTTTTTTGCTCCCGCTCCGATCCCGATCGTTTTAGTTTGAGTATCTGCCGATCCTGATATTTCCCAATCCGATTGCTTTTTTTTTTGCTCCCGATTCAATTCCAATCATTCACGATAATTTTTCCCGATCATATACATTTTGGCAATGCATTAAGAAAAAAATGAATAAAACTCGGACAAATATATACATTCAACATACAGTACATAAGTACTGTATTTGTTTATTATGACAATAAATCCTCAAGATGGCATTTACATTATTAACATTCTTTCTGTGAGAGGGATCCACGGATAGAAAGACTTGTGACTTTGTATATTGTGACTAAATATTGCCATCTAGTGTATTTGTTGGGCTTTCAGTAAATGATACTGCAGCCATTCAACCCAAATGCGTGATGGGAAGTGGAACCATGACTGTGCGTAGTGCTACCAATTGATATATGTTCTCTGCGTTGGGAATAACATAAGGTGTTAAGAAAATTGTCAATTGTTACCTTGCTTCCCCACATTGCTTCCCATGATATTTCTAATCGTAGGGTGAGGGATTGTAAGGCTTTAGCCTATTAAAAAAAAAAGGCTCCAAAGGCAGCCAAAATTCACTCTACTCATTTTACGCTGCCTTTTATCTCTCTATATAGTTAAAACGGCGCCATTACAGATTGAGCGCGACAATGCGTGAATGGGTTGTGCAACGCATGCATTAATTGCGTTAAATATTTTAACGTGATACATAATTTTTTTTTTTTTTTTTAAATACCGCCGTCATTGGGATAGATTTGATAACCCTACCTTAAGCCTACACTAAAGACTCTGGATGAGTGTAACATATTATGTCTGTAACGTTAAATACAATTAGAAAACGATTTAATAAAATATATATATATATATATATATATATATATATATATATATATTAAAGAAAGGCATGGCCGATATTTTTTTGCCGATTCCTATACTTTGAAAATGACATGATTGGACATCTCTAATAGGAAGAGTAGTAGGAAGAGCCTGTTGTGGCATGGGTGAGTTAATAAATTAAACATAATGGATGGACAACCACAATGGGAGTACATCAAGTTCTAACATTAAAACTGTTCAGACAATAAAGGACACTCAAGATTCATGTTCTCTGTGCCTAAGAAGCTATATAGGACAGGTTTAAAAAAAAAAAAAAAAAATCTCAGTTTCATAGCTTGTTCTTCTATTTGCACATACCCCGACAGTCATTCCATTTAAAAAAGAACCGCAAATTATTTTTTACTTTGGCTTGATGAGTGTAGTATTGCTGCCTGTTCCTTTCGCCATGATAACGGGTTAGCATTTGTTAACTCCGCTGTACTGTTGTTAACTAGCGAACCTGCACGGCGTGTATTGGCAGGGCACTTATGCGCAACACAGTCAATGCTATGATTAGCTGTGTAGCTTAAGTGAAGTGAACTGTATCGTATTATTGGCTAGACACCTGTTGTTCATTGAGTTTCGTTGCATAATGGTACAGAATACAATTTTGTTGGTCTAATTAAGTAGATTATATAAGTTTGTAATTTAATACTGTAGCGCTTGCAGAAATTGGCAGTTGAATGGTGCTTCAGTAAATCAGCACAGGAGTCTAGCTCACTTTTCAACCTTTATTTTTCTCCGCACACACTCACAGGTAATGCACCTCACAGCTATATACAGTGGAGCAAATAAGTATTTAGTCAACCACCAATTGTGCAAGTTCGCCTACTTGAAAAGATTAGAGAGGCCTGTAATTGGCAACATGGGTAAACCTCAACCACGAGAGACGGAATGTGGAAAAAAAAGGAAATCACATTGTTTCTTGATATGACGAGGCTGGCGATTTTTTGGCGATGTTACAATCATAATAAATGTTACCTTAACTTATAAAGACTGGCGAACGGAGGTCAGGGGAGGACTGTCGAGATCCTAGACATTATAAGCCGTATTGTCGAGCTAGTTCACGGACGCGCACACCACGCTCATATTTTTCTATCATTTTCATCTTCATTTCAATAGTAAGCTTCACCTTTTTCCTTTTTTTCACCACCTGCACTAACATTCTTGGAACCCATGTTGATTTCTCTCACAAGAAAATCGGCCGTGTGTCTGTGTTGCGGGAAAACAATGAAACTGAAGCACTGTCATAAATCGTCGTATTTCGAGCATGTCGTTGGCTGTAAAAACAAATCCTGAGTCAAATTTTACGTCGGGTGTTGAAAAGATCGTGTGTCAAAGCGATCGTATGTCGAGGTACCACTGTATTTCATTATTCACTTTGTTGACGAAAACAACACCTGCTGACCATGATGCTCTGCACGTTTGCATGTTTTGTTCCGACACCAATTTTTGAAGCCTAATACTTCAGAAAAAGCCAACCCAAACGAGAAGAATGAATATGGACAAGACAGGAAAAAGAGGAGCATAAAAAAACTTTTTCCACACTATTGAAGTCGATCTGTCATTATGGAAGTCGTCTTTGTCGTTTTATGACTTTTATTACTTGCAGCCTGCAGAGGAATATTTGTCCTTTTTCAATTGAATTTCAGCTCATCGTCACGCCTCCCACACAACATGGTATCAAATGTAGGAATGGAAATACAGTATATTGTATAACTAGCACGCAAAACAAAAGCACAACTTGAACTTCCGTATTTTATTTTATTGGAATTGGGTTCCACTTCCTGTTTGCATTCCACTGCCGTTGATTTGATTGGGGGTTTTCAGATTGAACGACTATTGCCGTCAATGGCAGCCTAATTGATTCCAGTGCTTGAGCTGAATTTGGAATGAGTCCTGATTAAGAGCTTGTTGAGGTGAGACAATTGTTGTCTCTTCATTGACTCTGCTGCTGATGGTGTGTGGGTGTGTGTTTGTGTGAGTGTGTGTGTTATCAGATGATGAACGACACACCTGGCTGTGCTCCTGGTGTAAATCTATCGGGAGAGCTTTGCTTTGGTGGCCCAGCACGCGTGCCAAACAATTGATGACTACACAACTTCATTCAACAACACGGCCGCTTATCATTTCCGCACAGACATTTGCTACATAATGCTTCTTCTTCTTTGTCTACTAATACAATCGACTCACAAAAATGATGTTACGTGCATTCAAACAAAAAAATATATGGGAATCCTTAACTCATTCACTGCCATTGAAAGAAATAGACATTCAGACCGTAACACTTGAACTACAACTTGTACACCAAATGAAAAAGAAGCCTTAAACAACAAGAAAATGCTTTTTGAGTTTCTCCCCAGAATTCCCTGCTGTGGTTGGATATTTTTCAAGTGAAGGCAAAGCCTGAGGCAAATCTTCAAATAATGATAACCACTGCACAAAACTCACTAGCTGATTCTGAACGGGGCATTCAGGGAGTTCTCAGTCTGACACACTGACAACCAGAAGAAGACTTCAGTGTCTTAAGCCACAAATCAATTCACAATCAATCCCGACCGCCTCGTTGTGTCCCCACATCAACAACACTTATTAGCTCCTTAGCGCTTAGCACACTTCAACACTTTCAACGTCAATAAACGCCGTGTTCAATCACACACATGAGTTCTGCTTAGCAACAGTGTGTCGTGGGCATTATTGGACAGGAAATTGTGATTGCGTCTTGCAGCGACCTGTGCAGGCAGGAAGTGGTCGGCGGAATCCACCGGCAAACAAATCGGCTGAATTGACACCAAAGGTAATTGCTGCAGAAAGCGCACTACATGGTTTGCCCTGGAAATCACGGCGAGTAAACAAACCCGCCTTCCTTTGACATCGTCCTGACTCAGTGGAGAAATGTGGAAGGAGGATTTCAACATTTTTGAGAAATTTGTCAGAGAAATCACTGAAAAAAGATGGAAATGTAGGAACATGAAAAATGTCCTAACTTGCAAAAAGTTGTAGCCTATAAATAAATGTTTTAAAGCAGCTTAGAAATGGAAAATTAGTTACATACATTTAAGTCTTTAAAGGGCAACCATTTAAATACTATGAATTTCATAAAAAGCTAAAAAGCTTCAGTGTTGCGGGCTTTAAACAGTTAATTTTTCACGGGGATGTCCCAAAATCAATGTGCCAGAATGAAAAGGAAGTTAACATAATCAACAGGAAGTCACCCGTAAATGGACAAAAATAAACAGGAAGTGGCCCACAGGAATAGCAGAGGAAATTATCCCCACACAATTTCTCTACAAATGGCATTTTCCAGTTAAGTTTCAATTAACATTTATTAATTTATACACAAGTTTCCTGAGCGAAACATGGGCGGTGCCATGTTTGATCATTTCTGCTCCAAACTTCCGGTTTAGACAGAACAACATGAAGTGCGGTTGATGTAAGCAGTGTGTTGACAAAGTTAAAGCTGCAAAATCAAACTAGAGGAACTCACAGAATCTCCAAAGATGGATTCAACACGACGTAGATGAGACTCCGAGACTTTCTGTGCTGTGTGTGAACTCCAGGAAGCGCGTATATATATATATATATATATATGGTTGGAAGTGGAATGTTTTGAACAGCGTCCAGCTGCAAAGCGCCAGTGTGGATCTACCTCGCCATACGCTTTAAATTGAAACCAGCTGCAGACAATAAGGCTAGGTTCACACTACAGGTCTTAATGCATGAATCCAATTTTTTCGTGTTTTTCTGACTCGAGTGAGGCATTAACTTGACGGTCTGAACATGACAAGTCGCATAGAACTGGACCATTTCAAATCCGATCTGGGTCACTTTCGTATTTGATTCAAATCCGATCTGGGCCACATTTTTCCAGAATGTCGCAGAGGTCTGTACAGTCAAATCTCCCAAATCATGCAGCAATTACGTCATCAAGGAGCGAGAGAGACGCTACGGTAGCAATGCAGCTGTGCGTTATTAGCGCCTAAATTACATTGAACACGGCTTTTGGGGACGGGCCGGGCTTGACAACAGTCATAAAAAAATAAAAATGGGTTGAGGATAAGCCTGAGAATGATCGGTTTTCTCAATGCTCTATATGAGCAGTGTTGTTAATCTTACTGAAAAAAAGTAATCAATTATAGTTACAAATTACTTCTCCCAAAAAATAATTGCGTTAGTAACTCAATTACCTCAATGTAAGAGTAATTAGTTACTTGGGAAAGTAATTGGTGATAATTACTTTTTTTTTTTTCCTCAAAAAAAAAAAAAAAAAAAAAAAAAAAAAACATTGGCCACACTATGTGAAGTTTTTTGTGAAGGTTTTTGGTACAACTGGCCCGAGCCCAATTCTTTACCCTAATTTACTCTTGCATTAGTTCCCTTCTCTCTACTTTCGACATATGAAAGTTTTAAAACTGTTTCATCATTTAAAGATAGATTCAAGTCAAGATTGTGCTGATTTAGAAGTATTTTATATAAAAAGTTACTGAGGTTCGCTAGGAAGAATCTCTACAACAGAGCCGTCCTAAAAAGTCTACTGCTTCAAGATGGCGGCTGTCTACTAACGCATTTAGTGCCATGTCTGTCATTTTGCATCTAGGTATATCTATATACAGTACATGTGATATCTACCATGTCTACCATATCTACAATAACACGCGGGCGTAGTTTGTAGGCTATCGGCTACAACATGTATTATTGGAGCTACCTAGCATCGCGTCTGCTCGGCGTCACAACTTTCTTGCCTCTCCCCACCCCTGCTCTGCTCTGTCGTCTCGGTGAGTCCGTCTCCCTCAGACTTTTCGACCAGTATAGTAACGCATAGTAACGCATGCCTTTCCGTCCTCACTAACGGTAACGGCGTTGCCAAGATGAGAAAAGTAATTAATTAGATTACCCACTACTGAAAAAAATAACGCCGTTAGTAACGCCGTTATATTGTAACGCCGTTATTAACAACACTGTATATGAGCAATATTTCAACATTGCTTACACGACCGAGAGTCGGAGCAAACTGCCCGTAAGTGTGCGTGACATGCATGGACAGTGCGTGCATGCTATCGATCCATATAAACTTTGAATATAAGCCTAAACAGGGATTATTTATGTCTGTTATTTGTGTCCTCTTTTTGAAAAGCAAAATATGATATCCCTGGAAAGACGGATGACAGCCAGCATGTGTGGTCATTTGTTTTGATGCTTCTGCGCATGCGGGTCTTTTGCACAGCACATGTCGGACTTAGTGCGCATGCGTAATACTTGAATGGTCTCAATGGACAAAGACAGTCTAAACGGGCACGCCAAAAAAACATATGACAAAAAATTGGATTTATGCATTAAGACCTGTAGTATGAACCTAGCCTAAGGTAAGGATGTGCTTTGAACCTAAGGATCTACCAAAAAGATTGTATGTTTGTTCCTATCACTTCGTTGATCATTCGTGGACAAAATTATAACAATCTGTGCAGCTTGTGTTGATGTGAGGTGTAAATTGATACGCTGGCCACTCGACTGATCAAAATGAGGTGAAATTATAAATAACATGACAGTTGCCGAATGTACGTAGAAGGGCTGCGAGGATTTTGTTGTTACAAATGAAGGGAATAGTTACCTTTCTCGCACACACCATATAATTGTTTGCATTAGTCTAACACATTCATTATAGTAAAGCATTTAACCATAGTTTAGGCAGACTTCACTCCATGCCCTTTGACACAGTAAAGGGGGCCAACTTATCAGCCCTCGCCTGATAAGGTAAGGAGAAGACGTCAACAACTCTTCGATTGGGTCAGAATGCTCCCGCTCTGCCGGGACAACATGTTGATAGCGCGGCGCCTTGGACATCAAGACATGCAACGGTAGCCGTGGCAACCACGTCCCAGCCACGAAGGATGATGCACGAACTTGACCGCCCAAATCTGCCACAGAGGGAGGATCCCAAGACAACACCAAGGCAAGTCTTTAGCCCGGCCCACCCCACCACAGCTTTCAAAAGACTGACCATTTAGATAACAACTGTCGCTTCTTGGGGACATTTCTATGTAGCCGTTGTTTTGCCGACCCTGGATCCAGCATTGTCTCTCCGTCGTCTGTTTGGCCTAGTTTTTGACCATTGTCGACGAAGAAATTGTCAACCTGTTTTCGGTGAGCCTTCTTTAAACCGTTCAAAATGGAGTCAGTACAAAGGGTTAACACCGGAGTGAACCCGCGGGATCAGCCATTCCCGGCCGACTTGCGGGAGCGGTGCCAGCAGAACACCATTTGGTTCGGCTGTCGCTGTTTCCGCGGCTTGGCTGGGGGCCGAATTCTTTCACAAGGAAATACTACAAGGTATGTTCAGATAAACAAAAATAGTATGTTATTCTTTTTTATTGCAGATGTTGATTGCAATAAAACATTTGGAAAACATGATTTCATATCTTGTTTTATTTTAAATGATTGGTGCATGTGCAAACCAGGTCAATAAATCACAATTTATAAAATTATTAGAAAAATATTAACGAAGGTGGAACATAATTCGAGCCTTCCATCATCAAAGTAGAACGCACGTAGTCTCGATATATGGTATACTGTATGATATGTATATTAAAAAATATATATATATTAAAAATCATAATTATGATCATCATTGTAATAACAATATCAAAGACAACAAGTCGTTTCATGCGCAAGATTTTAGCTTTAGTATTTTTTGAGCACCGGACGCATGAAATTGCAGAGATAGGAAGAACGTACCTTCCATAACACCAGCGGCAAAATGGCTACAAAAACACCCGGCCTTTGTTGTGGCACGGGCAGTTCCACATCTGCCTTCATGAACATGTTGTCCTCCCATGTCATGATGATGGCAGATGGATGCGGTATTTCCAAATAGTCTTTTTTGAGGGATTTTGATGAGTAATGTTACTCCAGCCCCACTGTTGTTTTGGATGGAAAAGTGCAAAACGGAAGTCGCGAGCAGAAATGCAGAAGTACCTCGGAAACTTGTCTATAATTCCATTTATTCATAAAAATAAAAGTTGAGTTTGATAAATTAACAAAAATTGTCACTTGCCTCATCATAGGCTGTCATCAACAGCAAAGGATGTCCAATCCAATTTGACTGGGAGAGGTTGGCAGCAATCATTCGATGATTTTTCATTTTTTGGGAGTATTTTTAAATTAACAAAATTTACGTTAAAACTAGGGTTGTTCCGATCATGTTTTTCTGCTCCCGATCCGATCGTTTTAGTTTGAGTATCTGCCGATCCCGATATTTCCCGATCCGGTTGCTTTTTTTTGCTCCCGATTCAATTCCAATCATTCTCGATAATTTTTCCCGATCATATACATTTTGGCAATGCATTAAGAAAAAAATGAATAAAACTCGGACGAATATATACATTCAACATACAGTACACAAGTACTGTATTTGTTTATTATGACAATAAATCCTCAAGATGGCATTTACATTATTAACATTCTTTCTGTGAGAGGGATCCACGGATAGAAAGACTTGTGACTTTGTATATGGTGACTAAATATTGCCATGTAGTGTATTTGTTGAGCTTTCAGTAAATGATACTGTAGCCATGCCCAAATGCATGATGGGAAGTGCAACCATGACTGTGCGTAGTGCTACCAATTCATATATCTTCCCTGCGTTGGGAAATAACATAGGGTGTTAAGAAAAAGATCAATTACTACCTTGCTTCCCCAGATTGCTTCCCACGATATTTGTAATCATTGGGAGAGGGATTGTAAGGCTTTAGCCAATTAAAAAAGGCTCTAAAGGCTGCCAAAATTCACTCTACTCATTTTAGCTCTCTATATAGGTAAAACGGCGCCATTACAGATTGAGCACGACAACGCGTGAGTGGGTCGTGCAGCGCATGCATTAATTGCGTTAAATATTTTAACATGCTACATTTAAAAAAAAAATAATTACCGCCATTATTGGGAAAAATTTGATAACCTTATCTTAAGCCTAAACTAAAGACTCTGGATGAGTGTAACATATTATGTCTGTAACGTTAAATACAATTAGAAAACGATTTAATTTAAATATATATATATATATATTAAAAAAAAGGCATATCCGATATTTTTTTGCCAATTCCGATACTTTGAAAATGATGTGATCGGACCCGATCTATCGGCATCCCGATCGATCGTGTCCAACAAATCTCTAGTTAAAACTACGCTTGCGAATGTCATGTCACCTAACCTAGAAGAACTGTGGGCTAATGACATAGTTTGGACTGAACTTGCTAAAATATTAATATTTGATTTCCTTGTCGTTGCGTGTTGCTTTCGAACAGCCACAAAAACAAAGATTTCTACCATGACATAGACAGTAGATTCATCAGCCTGTCAATGGTATTTTGTTTTGTGTGTTAGCCTAAAACTATCGGACATTCGCACCGCTTTGAGGTACACTTAATGTGAAATTTTCAGTGACATTCACGAAGCTGTTCTATTGTTATCAGGCAGCAGTCGTCGAGCTGACTGATGAAAAACGTCAACGCCCGTACGCCAACATTCGTCTTGGAGTCGGTTACTGGAGCAAAGTCAAGCTGGGAGTCCGCTAACAGAACACAACGGAACATTTGTCCAGCCCGATGCCAAATGGGAACCTCTACTGTCTGCTCGTTTGTCTTGGTGTGACAAAAGTAAAGACACAAATAAAAAAATCTATCATTGGCTTTTTCCTGCGGTGAATTGGAACAGGTTGAAAGGTTCTTTCAAGCCAACAAGAATAGACAAGATGGATTTTTATCGAGTAGACTCCACCTACGGGAGATAGTGTCTTTAAAATGTCCAAAAAATATTCCCTTGTAGATATTAGAGAGTAGAGAATGATGAATGGGTTGGTCACGCCTGGATTGAAGTGAACTAATCTAATCACTGAATTCGGGTTATCATACAGTGGATGATATGGTTGACTCTGGCACTGAAATACTCCAGAGTCAATTTAAAGGAAATACCATTTTTTAAATGATACGTATATAAAAATAAATATGTGCTTTTTCCTTCAACTGTTTGACATGAAATTTGATATCTTAAACCTTTACTGTTTTAGGTCTAGTAGGATTATCAAAACTAATTAAATTTTGCTAAATGCAACAATAATGACATGAGAGATAATTTTTCTATGAGTTACTTTACTGAAAACTGGGATTAGATACAGACAGTAGAGATGTCCTGATCCGATATTTGGATCGGATCAGACGCCGTTATGGGCAAAAAAATGTGCATCGGTATCGGATCGGCCAACACGGAAAAATTCCGATCCAGACTTCCGATCCAGTTTTTTTTAAGTCCATTCCAGTTTTTGCTTCGGTTTCCCTAAAATCCGGTCCGTATTTTACGGCACACGTTCAACACACTACATTACCGTCTCCCAATTTATCGAGAGACTTTATCGGTAAAAATGTCAGCTGTGTGGGATCATTTCATCTTAAAGGACGACAAAGACGAAGAGGCAGAGTGCAACATATGCCACAATAAAGTCAAGCGTGGTGGTAAAGCTGTAAGAAGTTTTAATACAACCAATCTAATCAAGCATTTAGCGAAATACCACCACAAACAATATAAGGCGTATGTTGAGAAAACCGAAGACAAAAAGAATGGTCCTACACAACTAACACTGGCAGAAACTTTTGCTATGCGTGACAAACTGGCACCCGACAGTCCCAAAGCCCAGGGAATAACAAGAGTCATTGCCCAAGAATTCTGGATGACGAGCCATTATCTCTCGTGGGTAAAGACGCACCATCCAACACTTAGAACCATGGTACAACATGCCCAGCCGTCATTACATCCTTGAGTGATTCGGCCGTGGAAGATTCGAGAACGATTCACAAACATCCAAATTCCGATTATTGAAATATGTCAAGTATAGCGGAACTAATACACAGCGCGGTCTTCGGGACGCAATGAGAAATGGACCGCATTGCGTCCCGAGAGTAAACATCATTCTTGTCATAGACGTGGGTAATGCCAATGCTCAACTCACGGCTTTAGCTCAACTCATGCCGCTGGATAAAAAACACAAGAATACCTGACTGCTGCTGACAGACGCTACAAACTACGTCAACGTTCCACTGAGGTTGTTTGTGTGTTTTGCTTTTTTAAGACAGTTTACAATAATATTTGCACATTTTACTGACTGACTATGCCATTTCTGTTTGTTATTTATAATGTTTTGTGTTTGTCATTGAATAAACAGGTCAGTTTCGTCTTACCAACCATTGTGTGTTATTCAATCTCACCTAATTCAGCTGGCTAGTTGTTATCAAGAGTACTAAAACTCTTTTCAACATGAGTCGACAACTAAGTAAGGAGGCTAAATAACTTTAAACTTTAACACATGCTCAGATAGGCCGGTATCGGTATCGGCCAGTATCGGGATCGGATCGGATGTGCAAAACAATATCGGTATCGGATCGGAAGTGCAAAAACCTGGATCGGGACATCCCTAAAAGACAGCCCTTTTTTTGTGTAAATCATGAGTCTTTTTAAAATGATCTGATTTGATTTGATTGATCATATTTAGTTGTATAACTTTGATTTATTTAGTTTAAGTAAAACCATTTTATTTCATTATTGTATTACTATTATTTAAAAAATATATTTTTTTTAAGGATTTCATTAAAGTACGATAAAAGGAACATAATCATTTAATTCTTGATCATCCTTGGGTGCAATTTCCAGATGCCTCATTCATGAAGGGACTGCAACTAGGTATAAACAGCATTTGAATTTCATTCACTGCCATTGACAGCGATAAACGGGCAATCCATTTTGACTTGGAATGACCACTGTTAGACCTCCCCGTCTATTGCAGTCAAGGTGTTTGTCATGGATGACATAAAGGTGTGTTTCTAATGTCTTTCAACGGTTACAATTTCAGTTTCTGGCATGATGTGAAGTAGAAATGAGCAGTGTCCTCAAAGGAGGACTGTCATGAATAAGTCAGTCTTTAATAGCCTCGAGTAGATTTCATCATCCCCTCGGACGCACTCGGCGTGTTAGAGATTTGATCCGGGTCGCCACCTTCGACCACCGCGTTAATATTCATAAGCACGGGTCAAACCTACCTTTTAGTTCATCTCAGCTTTTTCAAGAAATAATAAACGTTCATTTGAGATTCCTGCAAAATACCGATTAAAGTATAAAAAAATGTTTTACCTTAAGTAGGCTGGGAATGTACATATGCAAAAACGAATTTTGTCTCACTTCAAAACAATATCCAACACGATAACTTGGCAAAACAACCCCCCACCCCAAAATAGTTTCTTTTAAAACCCAGCGCTGAATCAAAAATGTCCCAGTAGCTTTGCTTCAGTTGGAAACAGATTACAAAAACTTTAACTCTTATCTTTTGAACATTTAAAATAGCATATAAACAAATAAATAAGTGCTGGAGCATATCGCAGCTAACTATGGGCAGGAGGCGGGGTACACCTTAAACTGGTTGCCAGCTAATTATATATAGACAAACTTTCACACTCACAGTCACACCTATGGAAAATTTACAGTGTTCAATAAATAAATACACGAGTGTTTGTGAAATGAGGAAAATTGGTTGCATTGTACATTAAAGGTTATGAAGAAGCCTGGACTGAAGTGAACATTTCATACACTGGTATGAAAAAGTATCTGAACCTTTTGGAATTTCTCACATTCCTGCATATAATCACCATCAAATGTGATCTGATCTTTGTCAAAATCACACAGATGTAAAAACAGTGTCTGCTTTAACTAAAACCACCCAAATATATATAGGTTTTCATATTTTAATGAGAATAGCATGCAAACAATGACAGAAGGGGGGAAAATAAATAAGTGAACCCTCTGCCTAAGGAGAATTAAAGAGCAGCTGAAACCAATTTTTACAAAATAATTTAAGTCATGTGTGTGCCCAATCACTGATGGGTGGTTTAAAGCTGCCCTGCCCACTATAAAACACACACCTGGTAAGAATTGACTCGATGAGAAGCATTGTCTGATGTGCATCATGGCTCGGCCAAAAGAGCTGTCTGAAGACCTGCGATCAGGGACTGTTGATTTGTATAAAGCTGGGAAAGGATGCAAAACCATCTCTAAAAGGGTGGATGTTCATCAATCAACAGTCAGAGAAGTCGTCTACAAATGGAGAGAGTTTGGCACTGTTGCTTCTCTCCCAAGGAGTGGTCGTCCACCAAAGATGACGCCAAGAGTTCAGCGCAGAATACTCAGAGAGGTAAAAAAGAAGCCTAGATTGTCTGATAAAGACTTACAGAAATCACTGACACAATCCAATACCTCTGTGCACACATCAACTATATTTAAAACTATGGCCAAGAATGGTGTTCATGGGAAGACTCCATGGAGGAAGCCACTGCCGTCTAAAAAAACATTGTTGCTCGTTTAGTGTTTGCAAGAAGGGCACTTGAATACTCCACAGACGTTTTTGCTAAATACTTTGTGGACTGATGAAACCAAAGTTGAATTGTTTGAGAGAACAATTCAACAGTTCCACAATGTGGAACAGTTCACCAACATCAACCCCCGTGAAGCATGGTGGAGGGAGCATCATTATTTGGGGATGTTTTGCTACCTCAGGGCCTGGACAACTTGCAATCATTAACGGAAGAATGAATTCAAAAGTTTATCGGGATGTTTTGCAGGAAAACCTGAGGCCGTCTGTCAGACAGTTGAAGCTAAAAAGACGATGGATGCTGCACCAAGACAATGATCCAAAACACAGAAGTTTATCAGCTTCAGAATACTTTCAGAAGAACAAAATACATGTTCTTCAGTGGCCAAGTCAAAGTCCAGACTTGAACCCAATTGAGATGCTGTGGCATGACCTTAAGAGAGTGATTCATGCCAGCCATCCCAGGAAACTGACTGAAGTACAGCAGTTTTGTAGTGAAAAATGGGCCAAGATTAGTCCTGATCGATGTGCCAGACTGATCTGCAGCTACAGGAAGCGTCTGGTTGAAGTTATTGCTGCCCATGGGGGGGGGGGGGGCACAAAATATTAAATGTGATGTTCACTTACTTATTTTTCCCCCATCTGTCATTGTTTGCATGCTATCCTCATTAAAATATGAAAACCTATAAATGTTTGGGTGGTTTTAATTGAAGCAGACACTGTTATTTCATCTGTGTGATTTTGACAAAGATCAAATCACATTTGATGGTGATTTTATGCAGAAATGTGAGAAATTCCAAAAGGTTCAGACACTTTTTCATAACACTGTACATCAGGGGTGGGCAAACTATTCCACAAAGGGCCGCAGTGGAAGCGGGTTTTTGTTCATACCCGTCATGAGGACAGCCTTTCACCAATCCGGTTTCTTACAAGTGCAATCAGTAGATTTCAGTCAGGTGCTTCTTGTTTCCACTGATACCTCATTGGCTAAACTGTCTGTGCTAAATAAGTTTGAACAAAGACCAGGACCCACTGCGGCCCTCGAGGACCGGTTTGCCCACCCCTGCTGTACATGAACATGTAATTAGGGCTTTTATCACAACATTTTTAAAATCCCATCTAGATAACAGGCTCAGTTTTCACTCAGTGTACATACAGATAAGAGCGCATATTTTATGCTGTGAATTCCTAATGTTTGTGTTTTTCGCACTCTTGTGCAGATTTCAAATCGTCACATGGCAAATGTGCTCCATTTACAGGTGTGGGCAAACCTTTTGGTGCCTTTTAGCTCTGCTCCTGATGGTTCAGTGTGATTATGTTCAATAAGCACAAAGCAGCTCACACACACACACGCACGCTAGACACTGATTGGCTCGTCTGTGTGTGATCAATAATTCCTGCAGGCCAGATTTCACAGTGATGATGTGGACCGCCGCTCCATCCCGGGAGAGAAAATGGCAGAAAAAGAGGTTTCATGCTTTCATTACACAGGCCGGCTCACATTGGATGAGCTCTAATAACGCGTTTGCTTTGTGGACTTGGAAGGCGCACACGAGCGCATACACACACACAAAAGAAACACAAGAGGAATTGGTGAATGTAGTCCAAATGTAGAGGACTGGAATAGAATAGCGGTCTATAATGATGGATGCTTATAAGACTAAACAGCGGAAGTCTTTTGAGTCTCCGTAATGTGAACATCGAAAATGACTTGACACTCAACTCTGCCAAACTATTTAGCAACATAGTTTTGTCTTTACAAGATTAACTGATTATAAAAAGATATTTTGATTCGCCTTTTTCTCAACTTTAAGACTTTATTGTCTATGATTTTTTCATTTGGAAAAGAATGCGCAGTGTTCTATTAATAATATCCATCGTGATGAATTTTTACTGTCTTTGTAATCACACCGCTATTGTTCTTTGTCTAAGTGCATTGAAGAATAGATCAAGCTGAATAGATTAATGAATAAAAGATAAAGGTGCTGCGCCAAGTGACCTGAGACTCGCCGCAAGCGCAATCAAAGTTTCGACTGAAGGATGCAGAGACAAAACAAGCAATGATAAAACATGAGCCAGATTCGCAAATTTGGAGAATGGATAACAACGGGGACCAATCAGGGACTGTCCAGGAGAACAGGGGGCGTGCATATACTCAGAAATAAAATGCTGGTGTCGCTGCGAAAAAAAAAAAAAAAAAAAAAAAAAAAGGAAGGATTATATAAATTGTAATGCTTGCTAAATGCTAACGCTACAATAAGACTACGCTATGCGCTATGTGTTGTGCTCAAGACCACGACCTGAACAAGAATTGACCAAAATCAGAAATCACTGAGAATATGTCAAGATAATAAAGGCAATAAAAGGAAATCTGGATCTGAAGATCAAGACTTTTGAGAGTTAATACCACGATCAAGACAAAGACTGAAACCTGATCAGGACTTGCCGTAAATCACAAATCACTGAGATTATGGGTGGCCTCAGACTACCCGATTTTCTGGGCATTGAGATTCATCGTAGATTGTCATGCCAGAAGATTTAATCTCGTGTTACCACTATACTGCATTTTATCATTTTTAGGGGAACCGACCCTTATTTGGTAGCATTACAAGCAAGACGGTCCTTCCTGATTTAATATTACCGTCTTGACAACAACAAATGTCTAACAATTTCGCGGCTATCTGATGACCGAGCCAATCAGGGGAAGGAGGCGGGAGCTGCAGACATGACCAGGAAGTGAATATCTGGTTGAATACAATGGCTGAGTGCAAAGCTGTTCTTGTACATAGGTCAATTTTTCAAAGTTATGACGGAAATATACTTTATTTCTGTCACATTCTGCTGCTGGTTGGATTGTGTTTCGTTGCAGAGCTTGTTGTGGGGGCGTCAAGACGTCGCGCTTGCATCCAATGCCGGCTCATCAACACGGCATTTAAACACGGGTGATCCAAGAGAAGGGTGACGAAATGTCTTTCTGATTCTCATGATCGTACTATAGTCTTGTTACATTTACCCGTTTCGCCCCTCATTTGTAAACCTCTACCTTACGCAGTTGTTTTATTTGACCTTTTTGGCTTTCTGCCTATCGTCTTAGTTTACCCTAATGTCAGTATTATTGAGCCCCGTCGACCTGCAGTCACAGACTGCTTTTGTTGTTTCCACTTTTCTGCGATCGCGTATTGGTTTTTGTTTGTATTTATTAAACTCTTGTATGCATCCCTCGCTTGTTGTCTGCTTCGAGGTCCAACCTTGTTTCCGCATTTGCGTACCCCAACAATTTCCTCATTAAAAGAGCAAAGAATGTCGCAAAACTTTTTTTGATGGGAAATGATATTTAGTGCATCCCCTTGACCAATATGTCAAACTGCGGCTTAATGTGGATTGTTCTGTGATGAGTGTGATTTATATTTATTTTTAAGGTTCCTCCCATGAAAAAGGTGTCAATTGAATTTTTCCTAGAGTAATATGTGTAATATATCTGTAGGTAGTAGAGATGTCCCAATCCGATATTTGGATTGGATCGGACGCCGATATGGGCAAAAAAATGTGCATCGGTATCGGATCAGAACCCGGGAAAAATTCCGATCCAGTTTTTTAAAAAAAGTCCGGTCCGGGTTTTCCAGCGCACCGATTTACATAATCAATTCCAGTTTTTGCTTAGGTTTCCCTAAAATCCGGTCCGCATTTTACGGCACACCTTCAACACAATACATTAGCATTACCGTCTCCCAATTTACCGAGAGACTTTATCGGTAAAAATGTCAGCTGTGTGGGATCATTTCATCTTAAAGGACGACAAAGACGAAGATGCAGAGAGCAACATATGCCACAATATAGTCAAGCGTAGTGGTAAAGCTGTAAGAAGTTTTAATACAACCAACCTAATCAAGCATTTAGCGAAATACCACCACAAACAATATGAGGAGTATGTTAAGAAAACCGAAGACAAAAAGAAAGGTCCTACGCAACTAACACTGGCAGAAACTTTTGCTATGCGTGACAAACTGCCACTAGAGGGTCCCAAAGCCCAGGGAATAACAAAGAGTCATTGCCAAAGAATTCATTCTGGATGACGAGCCATTATCTCATGTGAGTAAAGACGCACCATCCAACACGCGATTCGGCCGTGGAAGATTCGAGAACGATTCACAAACATCCAAATTCCTATTATTGAAATATGTCAAGTAAAGCGGAACTAATACACAGCGCGGTCTTCGGGACGCAATGAGAAACTGTTCGCATTGTGTCCCGAAAGTAAACATGTCTTAGACCCTTATAAAGCCAATGCTCAACTCACGGCTTTAGCTCAACTCATGCCGCTGAATAAAAAACACAAGAATACCTGACTTATGCTGACAGCCACAACAAACTACGTCAACGTCGTTTTACTGGAGATAATAGATATCATATGTATATAGAACCAGATGCTACACGACAGACTCGACTGCGTTAGCAACACTGAAGTATTGAAAACCAGATGCGTTAGTAAACAGCCGCCATCTTAAAGCAGAAGACTTCCCTAGTAGGCTGTTGTGAACCTTCCAAGCGAACCTAATTAACTTTTTATCTAAAATACTCCTAAATCGGCAAAATCTTGACTTGAATCTATCTTCAAAACAGTCTTAAAACTTTCACATGTCGAAAGTAGACAGAAGGGAAATTATGGAATAACGGGAGCAATTTTAACATTTTTAACAGTTGATTCGCAAAATTAAATGAATTGAATGTAGCTTAAATCTGCTGATACAGAATGGGGACTTGAGTATTTTATTTACTGTTTTAAAATGTTAACTTGATACTGAAAAAGTCGTTTATTTAAACCTAAAAGGGCTTTTTATACAATTTTTGTAACTAATGCACGAAACATTAAAAGCATCTAATAGCTTGGGGGATTTGGGGGATTTTCCACTGAGGGTGTTGGTGTGTTTTGCTTTTTTAAGACAGTTTACAATATTATTTGCACGTTTTACTGACTGACTATGCCATTTCTGTTTGTTATTTATAATGTTTTGTGTTTGTCACTAAATGAACAGGTCAGTTTCTTGTTACCAACCGTTGTGTGTTATTCAAACTCACCTAATTAAGCTGGCTAGTTGTTATCAAGGGTACTAAAACCTTTTTCAACATGAGTCTGACAACTAAGTAAGGAGGCTAAATAACTTTAAACTTTAACACATTCTCAGATAGGTCGGTATCAGTATCGGCCAGTATTGGTATCGGATCGGTAGTGCAAAACAATATCGGTATCGGATCGGAAGTGCAAAAACCTGGATCGGGACATCCCTAGTAGGTAATATACGAAACAATCAATCTGGCAAAATACAAGGTTACATATTTGGAAAGATATAAAGAAAATTGGATTGGACACACAACCCCAAACAAAAAGACTTTTTTTTGTCAGGAGGTCAGGTAATTTTTCTTTCTAGAAATTCTGCATCCCACTACCTGTTGTAACGGGATAACCACACAAGAGTCACTTTAGAAGTGGAACATTGCAGCACTTTGCTCTTGAAAAAAAGACAGCAAAAGACAGTCACAGAGCCAAAGAAATGATTTCACCATCCCCAAAGTCCACATCAGACAGTTGAAATCGATCAAATGCAGTTTAAAGCGGACGTGAGATGCGGCACGCTCAAAGCGTCAGATGGAAAGCGAACGGAAAATGTCTCTCAGTAGAAACAAAGCACTTCATCATACTGATGTCATCATCGTGGTCGCCATTCAACTTTCCCATTGGCTTTGATGGACTCGCTGGAAAAGTTATCGGCAATCAACAAGCGAGGATGATCGATGATGATGTCACGCATCTCCTTCTCTGCATCTCTTCGATCCAATCAGTTCCCATCCTCCACGTCCCGATTCACGTTCATGACAAGGTGCTCAAATTTCAAGAACGTTCCACTTGGCGGCACAGATCCGAAATGGCTTTTGGGTGCAACATACTTCCTCTGCCAATAAATGTATCAATCCTAAATAGTTCAAAAGCAAAAGCCATGATACAACTTACTTTTACAAATTAATTTCTTGATGATAAACATCCAATCATGTGCCTTTTTAATCCTTCTGCCCTTGAATTTAAATGAGCATTCAAACAGCCATTTCAACACTGAGAGCCACACACACTTTCTCACACCTGAAATGAAAATGTTAGCGCCTATACCAGGATCGAGAATCTTTTTAACTGAGTCAGCCAAAAAATGTGATTCCATGGGCAAATATATATGTACATTATGGCGCTTACCTGATTTATTAAAGGAATACAGCTTCCCTTTAGTAAATAGAAAAAGTCAGGGTGGCTTTTATTGACAGAAAACTGACGCACGTCTTTAATTTATCAACTATGTACTGTGACGGTTTCACTCGGAACTATTGCTAGGTGGAGGCTTTGTAGCGTCGCTAGAGGCACTGCCCATCTCCCAGCCTGCTTTTTGATGCCATGATTGTGAATAGCGTAAAGACTTTTGGATACAACTTTAGAGTGAACCTATGACTGTACATACAGTGCTAGCCAAAAGTATTGTCACCCCTGCAATTCTGTTAGATAATGCTCAATTTCTCCCAGAAAATTATTGCAATTGCTTTGGTAGTAATAGCTTCTTTTATTTTGCTTGCAATGAAAAAAACACAAAAGAGAATGAAAAAAATTAAATCATAATCATTTTACACAAAACTCAAAAATTGGCCAGATACAGCCTAATACTTGGTAGTACAACCTTGAGACAAAATAACTGCAACAACCGCTTCCGGTATCCATCAATGAGATTCTAACAATGCTCTGCTGGAATTTTAGACCACTCTTCTTTGGCCAACTGCTCCAGGTCTCTGAGATTTGAAGGGTGCCTTCCAAACTGCCATTTTCAGGTCTCTCCACAGGTGTTCTATGGGATTCAGGTCTCTACTCATTGCTGGTCACTTCAGAAGTCTCCAGTGCTTTCTCTCAAACCATTTTCTAGTGCTTTTTGGAGTGTGTTTTGGGTCATTGTCCTGCTGGAAGACCCATGACCTCTGAGGGAGACCCAGCTTTCTCACACTGGGCCCTAGATTATGCTGCAAAATTTGTGAGTAGTCTTCAGACTTCATAATGCCTTGCACACGGTCAAGCAGTCCAGTGCCAGAGGCAGCAAAGCAACCCCAAAACATCAGGGAGCCTCCGCCATGTTTGACTGTGGGGACCGTGTTCTTTACTTTGAAGGTCTCATTTTTTTCCTGTAAACTTTATGTTGATGCCTTTTCCCCAAAAGCTCTACTTTTGTCTCATCTGACCAGAGAACATTCTTCCAAAACGTTTTTGGCTTTCTCAGGTAAGTTTTGGCAAACTCCAGCCTGGCTTTTTTATGTCTGTGGGTCAGAAGTGGGGTCTTCCTGGGTGTCCTACCATAGAGTCCCTTTTCATTCAGATGCCGACGGATAGTACGGGTTGACATTGTTGTACCCTCGGATTGCAGGACAGCTTGAACTTGTTTGGATGTTAATTGAGGTTCTTTATCCACCACCCGCACAATTTTTTGTCGAAATCTCTCATCAATTTTTCTTTTCCGCCCACATCTAGGGAGGTTAGCCACAGTGCCATGGGCTTTATACTTAGTGATGACACTGCGCACGGTAGACACAGGAACATTCAGGTCTTTGGAGATGGACTTGTAGCCTTGAGATTGCCCATGCTTCCTCACAATTTTGCTTCTCAAGTTCTCAAACAGTTCTTTGGTCTTCTTTCTTTTCTCCATGCTCAATGTGGTACACACAAGGACACAGGACAGGGGTTGAGTC
Organism: Corythoichthys intestinalis; assembly: GCF_030265065.1. Classification (NCBI taxonomy): domain Eukaryota; kingdom Metazoa; phylum Chordata; class Actinopteri; order Syngnathiformes; family Syngnathidae; genus Corythoichthys; species Corythoichthys intestinalis. The sequence continues at coordinate 29,385,867 of NC_080410.1, read as the reverse complement.
CACTTTAATCCATTTTAACTGGGTGCAAGCGCGATTTAGTTATTGCCACCATCATTTATGTGCCACAGAAAAGTAACAGGTGCTGTTAATTACACAAATTAGAGAAGCATCACATGACTTTTCAAAGGGTGCCAATACTTTTGTCCGGCCCATTTTTGGAGTTTTGTGTAAAATGAAAATGATTTTAAAAAATGTTTAATTCTCTTTTGTGTTTTTATTTGCAAGTAAGAGAGAGGTCTTGGGAGACACTGGAAGCCTTCATGAGGCATCATCAGGAGACACCAAGAGGTATCAGGAGACTCCTGGGAGAAGGCGGAAGCAGATTGTAGCTGGGAAACACCACCACAAATCAAGTGACAACAGGAGGTCAAAGATGTTGAAAAAGGAAGATGACATTTGGATCCCCTCGCTGTGCTGCTTTTTCATTCTCAACTTGTGTTTGCACTCCACTGATCAAACACACACACATTTGGCCGTAGAGGACGCGATCCTCGGTGGAGGGAACCTAGATCCGTGCATTCGGCTCTCAATCTGCCAGGCGTCCGAGTGTGGAAATAAATAGCCTGGACGGCGGCAAAGTGTTAAATGACGCGTGGCGTAAAAGTGGGACATGGCGGCGCGCCGAGGGACGCCGGCTTGTGACAAGGTCACGGGGGCGCCGAGCGGGACTGTGTGTTGACGAAGAGACTCAGAGAGGTTTCCTACTGTCCAAGTCACTTGTCAACGCGGCACGGATGACCTTCCACGCTTCGTCACACACAGACAACAGCCTCTATCACACAAAGCTGGTGTAACCGTAGAGCTGGCATTTACAGTCAACCCCCGGAATGAATTGGGCAAATTAGGGCTCGCAACTCAAAACCAGTAAGATGGGGGTGCCCTCATTACATGAAGTTGGCTTTTAACAGCCGTGTGAAAGGGGCTAATGTCAGCTGCGCTGCGTTGCGACGCAGGTTTTGGCGAGCGATCATCACGCCAATTGAGAAGTGTCCCGCAATTACCGACGTGTCGCTTTGGATTTTCATCAACAAGCACTGCTGCGGCGATCTGAAGGGAACCTTAATGAGACTTCATTTGGTAGTTAATCAGTTGCAGGCGACCCGCCCAAATCACCCCCCACTCCCCGGCATCTTCAACTACGCTGATGCTTGGAAGTACTGTATAGTACAAATATTCTGTTACTGTACCTAAATGGATTCTTTCAAGTACTTTATTTGAAGGGTCGTAGCAGGGGATTTTAGCTTTAGAGTACAAGTACTGGAGTACTCCGCTTGACAAGTGTCCCACATTGCGACGTGGCATTAAAAGCAAAGTGCCACCCCAGCAGAAGCTTTTATTTTGCTGTCTGAGTTTATGAGCAAGACGTGTGAACTTAATTAAAGGCGCTATTTCTTGTGGAGACAGGAAAGGCCTCCCCCAGGGTGATTGGCTCAAGACGTTCCTCGTCTGATCAGCAAGTTGCTCGGCTTCTGCCGCCGACGGACACTTTTCCCAGTCACTCTGACACACACTCCCGCTCCTATATATTCACTCGCTCTCTTATGTACATTCACTCACAATCTGTCAAACACTCGGTCAAATGCTCACTCACACAACTTCAGTCATTCGCTCTCTTAAATACATACTTTAATCCCAATCTTTGGTTCGGGTTGTTGGTCAGAGTCGTTGGATCTCTTACTCTTTCATGCACAAATTATGATATTTTTTCCTCATTATTTTATTACATTCATATAGGGCAGCGATCTCAAACATGCAGCCCGGAAGCCAGTTGCTGCCAATGGGACAATATTTTGTTGTGCCCATTTTACATGCAACTGTAGAATTAGTGTTTTGTGATAATACATTCAATTAAAGAGAATTAATGAGTTGAAAGATCCATTTTGGAAATATATCAATAATTAGAATATAGTAATAATAAGAAAAAAAAAAAAAGAACGCAACGAAGCCCCTAGTTTTTAAAATATAAATAAACAAAGAATAATAAAAACAAAACAAACCCCCCTCTCCCCCCCAAAAAACAAAAAATAATACATTGAATTAAAGAATACAAATAAATCTAAATAAATGTGGCCAGTGTGTATTTTGCTCCGGGAATTGCATTCATTATTTTGTTTTGTGTGCTCACATAGCTTAACTCTTCAGCTGCCACTGATGGCAATAGACGTCCAATCCATTTTAACTGGGAGGTGGTGGGAGCCATCAATAGGCGTTTTCAATATCAATTTCCCTCTCTTACTAACTACCATAACATATGCTCAAGGGGCTTCACTAGCTTTTAAGAATTAGGGGGGCTTAGCCCCCAGAAGATGACCAGGATGTACTAATAAGTGAACGGAGGGCATATATGCGACAAAAATGTAATTTCAAACCCTGAAAAATACGACTAATTTCTCGATTTCTAATTTCTTGAAGTAATATCTGGGTCAGGCTATTTTGCCTTAGACACGCACAAACACACACACAAATATATATCCGGATATTTTACATACACACTGTATACAGTGGGGCAAATAAGTATTTAGTCAACCACTAATTGTGCAAGTTCTCCCACTTGAAAATATTAGAGAGGCCTGTAATTGTCAAGATGGGTAAACCTCAACCATGAGAGACAGAATGTGGGAAAAAAAACAGAAAATCACATTGTTTGATTTTTAAAGAATTTATTTGCAAATCATGATGGAATATAAGTATTTGGTCAATACCAAAAGTTAATCTCAATACTTTGTTATGTACCCTTTGTTGGGAATATCGGAGGCCAAACGTTTTCTGTAACTCTTCACAAGCTGTTCACACACTGTTGCTTGTATTTTGGCCCATACCTCCATGCAGATCTCCTCTAGAGCAGTGACATTTTGGGGCTGTCATTGGGCAACACGGACTTTCAACACCCTCCACAGATTTTCTATGGGGTTGAGATCTGGAGACTGGCTGGGCCACTCCAGGACCTTGAAATGCTTCTTACGAAGCCACTCCTTTGTTGCCCTGGCTGTGTGTTTGGGATCATTGTCATACTGAAAGACCCAGCCACGTCTCATCTTCAATGCCCTTGCTGATGGAAGGAGATTTTCACTCAAAATTTCTCGATACATGGCCCCATTCATTCTTTCCTTTACACAGATCAGTCGTCCTGGTCCCTTGGCATAAAAACAGCCCCAAAGCATGATGTTTCCATCCCCATGCTTCACAGTGGGTATGGTGTTCTTCGGATGCAATCCAGTCTTCTTTCTCCTCCAAACACGAGAACCTGTGTTTCTACCAAAAAGTTCTATTTTGGTTTCATCTGACCACAACACATTCTCCCAGTCCTCATCTAGATCATCCAAATGCTCTCTAGCGAACTGCAGACGGGCCTGGACGTGTACTTTCTTCAGCGGGGGGAGACGTCTGGCAGTGAAGGATTTCAGTCCCTGGCGGCGCATTGTGTTACTGATAGTAGCCTTTGTTACTGTGGTCCCAGCTCTCTGTAGGTCATTCACTAGGTCCCCCCGTGTGGTTCTGGGATTTTTGCTCACCGTTTTTATCATTTTGACGCCACGGCGTGAGATCTTGCATGGAGCCCCAGATCGAGGAAGATTATCAGTGGTCTAGTATGTCTTCCATTTTCTAATAATTGCTCCCACAGTTGATTTCTTTACACCAAGCATTTTACCTATTGTAGATTCAGTTTTCCCAGCCTGGTGCAGGTCTACAATTTTGTCTCTGGTGTCCTTTGACAGCTCTTTGGTCTTGGCCATAGTGGAGTTTGGAGTGTGACTGACTGAGATTGTGGACAGGTGCCCTTTATACCGATACCGAGTTAAAACAGGTGCCATTACAGGTAACAAGTGGAGCCTCGTCAGACCTCTTTGACAGCCATAAATCTTGTTTGTAGATGACCAAATACTTATTTTCCACTCTAATTTGGAAATAAATTCTTTAAAAATCAAACAATGTGATTTTCTTTTTTTTCCCACATTCCATCTCTCGTGGTTGAGGTTTACCCATGTTGACAATTACAGGCCTCTCTAACCTTTTCAAGTAGGAGAACTTGCACAATTGGTGGTTGACAAAATACTTATTTGCCCCACTGTATATAGTGTAGGGGTGTGTGTGTGTGTGTGTGTAGGTGTGTGTGTATGCTATATATGAACATCTTCTTGGCTTTCTCCACTTTCCAATTATTACTCTCCTACTCACCTTTACAATAGAATTCTATCCGCTCTACAGGTCAATAAAGGTGGTGGAGTGATTACAGTATTACGGCCATCCACTGATGATAATCATTCAGTACAATCATACAGTCCAGGCCAAAGTTTTGGAGAGACATTCTTATTTATGCGTTTTCTTTATTTCCATGACTATACTGTATTGTGAATTCTCACTGAAGGTAATAAAACTATGAATGAACATGTGTGGAATTATGTACTTAGCAAAAAAAGAGGAAATAACTAAAAACAATTTCTAGTATCTTCAGAGTAGCCACCCTCTGCTTTGATTACTTTTTTTGCACACTCTCGCCATTTGGGGTTGGGACCTTCATTTGTGTTGCATTGAATGAGGCGTGTCCAAACCTTTGGCCTGTACTGTACGTGAATGAGCTCAGCTCCTGTACTCATCAATACGTAAAGTGACAAAACACAACTGATGCTCCAGATTCGAAGGAAGTCACCCCAAAGATAGTTGTAAAAAAAGACAACTCTCTAAACAACCTGGACCTTCACATTGCATTTTAGACTAACTAGCTAGCAGTAGCTAAGTAGCAGCATAATTTTAGCGCTAGGATATAACTTTTGACCGCAAAACAAAAAAAGATAAGACGTGCGCAGAGATTATCTGAAGTGTGGAAGCCAGGTTTTGATTTGTCAAACACGGAACATTTGGTTTATTAACTACATGGGACTTTCTGCTCTTAGCTTGGTGTTGGAACTAACTGTTATTCCCAGCAGTGATTAATACTCACTTTCTTGAAATCCGTCTTATGTCCATCCTTCATCCATCAATTTACGTTCACGCTCTACTGTGGGCATCAGATGTACACAAGCACACAGCGCTGATACGAGCAAGTCACAGGGAAAACGCGGACTGGATTTTTTTGTGACGTGGGCGTTCTCGATATGAACAAGTGGAATGGATTGGATAAGTACGCACTGATGGGGTTCTCTACCAGTGAGGGGAAACTGACAGATTTATGATCATATTTAAATAATAATGCCAAGTTACATGATTATTCATTTAAACTAATATGCTGGCAACTTCATAGTGAATATGGCAGCTTTTAATAAAAAAAAAAACACCAATATTTTTCGGGGGGCTTGAGATTATTTTAGAGGGGGCTGAAGCCCCCCTAAAACAGGCCTAACGACGCCAGTGATATACTCTGACAGGAGCTGCGATTGTTTTACGGAGACACTCTTCTATATTAAAGCGGGTGGGGGTACTATTAGCCGGCTAACTTATCTGTGTAAGTTCTTGCACGGATAAGAGGCATATTAGTGTAGCCAACATGCTGTATAGTCTAAAATTACACGTTTAAGGCCATTATCCGCCCTCGTGTAGACGTAGCGTGAGCTAAGCTAATGATAACTTTTGAATAGAACCCCCCACCCCCACCCCCACCCCCATCTTTTGTCACTCACATTGTCATCCTAATAGGTCACATCACTGACATCATCACTGTTGCAGTTTAATCAGGACAAACACACAGACACACTTGTTGTCAAGTACAAGTGCTGATCTTTTTGTCGGGGAAGCAAACGCCTTAACTCTGCCAGTGCAATTGAATCAACTGGCGTGTGTGTGCGTGTGTGTGTCCCGATGACACGTTCAAAGTAGGCCAGCAGGCTTGCAAGAGTGAATCTCTCTACAGTTTGTCCTTCACCTCATTTTCTCCATGAGCACAGCGTGGTTCATCTCACCTGTTGCTCACATTTTGAATATTTGAGACTTTTTGAATTTAAGATTGACAATGACTGAATCAAGTCTGTTTCAACACGAGGCCGTAAATCCTTTTTCAAACGGTTTGAATGCTGTGTGAAATGTTTGTAGTGGTGCGAAGGTGCGACCTTGTGAAAGAGGCTCAGCAGATGTGTCGGCCGCCGGGGAGGTTCCAGTCGGGGGTTAAAGATGCCACGAGGATGCCTGCATATGTCCCGACGTTTTTTTTCCCTCCCTGCAGCTGGCGGTAATGAGTGGCGGGAACATTACAGTGACGGGATGAAGAAGACGCAAGCGTTAGTTGGTGTTTTGATGAGATTCAGAAGGCATCGGCAACGTTTTTGCTTCACCGCAGTTTGGTGCCAAAGTGACGACCCAGTTCCGCTCGCCGAGATTATTAAACTTTCATGGCCTCTAATTTAAGCTCCCCACTTGTCACCAGTATGAGTATCACCTCTTTAACAGTCTGCCGGCTGCCTAGCGACCTAGGCTGCCGGACGCAGCCAATCCAGAGGCGGAGGTGTTTTTGGCCAGTGAGAGCTCACGGGGTACCTTGAGACGTCCTTCAAAGCGCCAATGTGACTATACAAAGGGAAACGGCCATTGCCTTTCTGAAAATTCTCATTTTTTCAAACCCGACCACATTTGAAACAATACTTTTAAACACTAATCCTTTAACTTTTATCTAAAATATACTCTGAAAGCATGAACCTCACTTGGAAAATGCTATGTTGAGACCCTAAATCTGGTTTTCTATTCCCAACTGGAAAACTCAAACCTTCCTCAAGACACTATTTTGGATTCAAAACCCTAATTTAAAAGACACAGAGCGCCGCGTGCTGCAGAGCTGATAAACGATTCATTTAGCCGCGAATTGAACAGAGTTTGTGTGTGGTGATTTATGTGGGAACGTGGGATTCCTGCGCTTCTTCCTCGGTTGGCGAGCGAGAGGATGATCTATTATGCAGAAGTCAGAGTGCAAGGTAGCGGCGAACGTGTTGTTCCCGTGAATAAGGCGCTTCCTTTGGGGTCGGCAAATACGGGAACATGCCGCATCAATTAACGTGCACACGGAATGGAGAGCCGCATCATTTGGCCGAAAATGATCCTGGTAAATCTCCCATCAGGCCAATTGGCATCATTTGGACGGCGCGGTGAGGTCACGCCGACTCAGTTTACGTGCTTCCCGGACTGGGATGAGCATTCCAAGTGTGCTTTTCAGCATCGTCACCATGGAAACTCAGTGATGTCAAGAGCCAACTTACAGGTTACGGTGTAAAATATGGTCTTGATGGATTGAAAAAAATTCATGGATCTCTGGTTCATGACCAAGATTTAGGTCTTTGGTGCTTGGAGGTGGTTACGTGTCCGCACTAGATTTCTTCGCTTCGGTTCTCAGATTTTCTCGTTCTGTGTCTTTGTGGTTCTTTCAAGGTTTCTCTCAAAAATATGTTTCCTTCTCTGATTCTGGTTCAGGTCTTTTGTGTATGTTGTCGTGTTCTATCTACTCTTATATGTCTTCGGCTAGTAAGGATGCAACAATACTCAGTTTTATATTGAACCGTTTGATTCGCCTTCTTCGATTCAATACACAAAAACATTCGATCCAAATTAAAGCTCTTAAAATGTATTTTCCGAATTTATTTTTGTCGTCTCTCTTGCTAAAATGTCCGGCTCAGCTTTGCCTTGAATAAACAAACTCTGCTGCTAGCAGCCCCCCTCTTCCACTCCTCCCCCAAACTGCATGAAAGGTAGGAGCTGTGGCGCACGGGGATCATTGCTCGTAAGGAAAGACGGAATCTTAAGGAGGCGGCTTGTCGGCTTCAATAACGTACAGATCCGTTGCTTGGCAGCATTTTGGGTGAGCTGATATGCTTTCCCCACTCGTACATGTTACAATAAATATCTTTCCAGATACGTACAACATAGTCCGCAAATATATTGTTACCGACTTAGCTGCTACGAATAACCTCTCTTTGACAACAGACAGGTTAGCTCACAGAGAGCTAACTCACAGTTACATGATGAACAATGAGTGGCAAATTAAGAGCGCTGTACTTCACACTCGTCCTGTTTATGAAAGTCGATTGTCAAATGCTGGTGTGGTGCAGTAATGAGCAGACGTGACTTCTATGGCGTTTGTTAACTTTTGTAATGCCCGACAACACTCGCGCGCACACAAAAGATATCATCAAATAGCAACCTAGATGTGCTACGTTAGATCCCCCAAGTCCCATGCCATTGGCTGCGTAAGCCATGGGTGATCATGGGACGCGCAGTCCATATACTACATCGACAAATTAAAAACTGCCATGACTGAATGGAAGGTAAGCAGGCCAAATCAATCCATACCAGTGACTACAGATAATGCTGCAAATATTGTTAATTCAGTACATAACACAGATCGACTCGGACCATAATTAGGACGTTTTTCTCATGTGGTAAACATACCTGCTAAGAGAGTAATAGCAATCAACAGTGTGCCCCGCCTCACTTTACAAACAGTAAAGATTGTTCTAAGCACTTTTATACAAAATTTCGTCAGATCATTAGGAAGTAAGCACATAAATATTATGCACTATAATGCATGTTTACATGATGGCATTGTTATTTTTTCTTCTTAGCAAAATTTAAAAAAAAAAAAAAAAAAAAAAAAAAAAAAAACTGTAAATTAAATGTATTGAATCGAATCGAAAATCGTGTCTCTCGTATCGAAAATCATATCGAACCGTGACTTAACTGTATTGCTGCATCCCTATCGGCTAGTGTTTTTATCTTTAAAAAATGTATTCACGTCTTTGGCCCAATTCTGGTCCGAGTCGTTAGACTTAGTCTTTGGTTTTTTTAGCGTTCCGACTTCAAGAAAATCAAACTGTAAAAGGGTTCACATACAAGCAGAAGGAGAAGAAGGTTTTCTGTGCATAGTAGTGATAGATGAGTTTTCTGCACTCTGGTATATCTACAAACTTCACTGCCAGTGGGCATCACTTGGACGACATTAGATAAGATGAAATGAACTGGAGAGCAGCCCCCGTCGGTCACTCCAGTGTTGCTCTGCGAGTCAAAAAGTGAGGTGTACTGTCACACGGGGCCCGCGAGAGGTTTGAAGAGGTCAAACTACAGCAAACGAGATGAATATTCATGAAAGGCAGCACAAATGAGAGATTTAATGTGCCAATTTAATGAGGAGGTCGGCACAGAAGAGGGCTTTGGTCTAGATTCCGTCTCCCCGGAGATGAAGCATTCATCCCTGACTCCCGCCAGGAGGAAACGGCGGCGGCAGCCATTTGACCAGCGTGAAGCGCGGACGTGGCCTGGCACGCTGCATCCGAGAATAATGAGATGAGAAGGAATGCAACTACGCAGCAATGCGGCCATTACTCGTTCGCGTGGCCTATTACACCAAGAAAACAAGCAATCCCCCTAACACGGCAAATTAGGACACGGGAGAAAGAGGCCGTTATTGGAGATGGGAAATGATACGCAGAGTCAGTAATGGACTTTTTCTCTAAAGCCATTCTTTGTCGGCTTTTGCATTGGGCCTAGCTAATAAAAGCTGTCCGATTTAAGAAGAGGTGAAAAATCATGCCTGCTTTTTCTCGGTGTTCTGACGCAAAACAGCTCAGGGTAGGCGATAGAAGCAGCCTGCTGATCCAATCAAACGATCAACATCGCCACTTTTTGATTTGCAGTATTGTGCAAAATAATTAATTATAAACATTACGGGAGGCGGGGGGGGGGGGGGGGTATAGACACCCACCGTTGTCAAACATTAAAACATGATCATTCATTCCCAAGCCTAAAGTTTTTCCAAGCTGAAAATCTCCTTTTCCATTTGTTTCCTTTGCCGTTTGAAGATGATCTGCAGTTTCCTCAGGAGTCAAAGTTCACCCAAGAGCCCGTTATTAAGGCAGCCCAGCAACAGCGAGACGTTATTGCGAGGAGAAGCGTAATCACACAACAAGTCATGTTTCTGCTAGAGGGTCAGTGTATAGAATCCACAAACGTAATAAGCCATCCGTTGGAGGTCCAGGTAAGCGCCGCCGCAATCCAATTAGCAGCGCATCAAGCAAATAACGTGCAAACTCATAAATGAAGGCCTGCCCACAGATAAACACCGCGTGTCCGAGCCAGCGCCAAAAGTTTTTGTAGCATGTGATAAATTCAAAACAAGGACACGGACGACGATTTATGGAAGGGGGGACCCAGATTATATCGCCGCAACGTAATAAGTCGCCGCCAATTCATCACCACGACCAGAAGCCTGAGCTCAGCTAAAGTCTGCTCCGTTCCTCTTTTCTTTCTCCTCCGAGTTATCTTCTGGGCTCATCGGCCTTGATGAAGGAACTTTTCAATGGAAACAGAAGAGAAAGATTCATTCATGTGATGTGCGAAATGGTCTTCATTTCTTTTGATTTATTCTTTAATTCGGACCATCATTTCTCATGTACATACAGTATGCTTTTTTTTTTTTGCATCAAAAACTTTCAAAAACTGGAAAGTTTGAAATATTTTACTGCAGTTTAGCTTTAAACACCTCAGACTGGTCTTGGAACCGTTATGTTCCGAAAGTCACTAAGAGGGCTTGTCAACAAAAAAAAGGGTGAACGTACCTTATACAAGTACAAAAATACAAATATACAGTAGTTGTCCACGCATGTCAGTAAAAGGATTAAAAACTCAATTGATATACTTTCCTTGTACATTCAGAAGCGATACAAAATGTGCAATTAATCGTGAGTCAACATTTAGTGATGCAGAGCTTTGATGTTCAATGCTGCCAACACTCCCAGTCAAAATGGATTGGACATCTGTCGCTGTAAATAGTAGGCAATGCTAAAAAAACAATTGCAGCTGCAACAAAGAGCGGTTGGCACACATCCTAATTAGACATAGACAATTTGTACAAGAGAGCGCAAATACGAGCGACAGAACAATGGAAAAACGCAGCCTTGAAATGAAAACAGTGCGCTTAAACAAGGAGCTTTTGTTGCCAGCGTCACTCTGCCAATTGTCACTGTTTGCAGGGGGGGTCGTCCTTTACTGTCGGCCCACCGCAGCGGCCGAGGTGTTAATTATCTCGGGACTTCTTAAATCAAGCTGTCACGCGCGTCGGCCGTTTAGGACGATAAGGCCCATCCGTCTTTGTCTGCCGGCTTCCCTTGGGTACGGCGTGATGTTTATCTGCCCGCACGCCGATTACTCTTTTTCCTTTTCTCAAGCACAAATGTTCAGCTTTGGGCCACATCGCTAAAGTTCTCACGTATGTGCGCTTAAACCACAAGACCGACCAGTGGCGGGTGTTCAAACTCGACTCTAAATCCAAGTGATACACGTGCTGTGAAAATTGGTGTTGTTTGGAAAGTTTTGAAACAAACATAGTTAAAAAAAATGTTTTAAGTCAATTGAAACACAACCTTAAAAGGCAGATGAAGAGTTCAATTCTTGAGCGTTTCACTCGGTTAACTTGTATTGAATGCATCATTCCTGGTGTCAAAACAATTTTTTTTAATTATTTCAATTGAACGCATAGTTTTTGAGTTACTGTCAAAGCAAAACCTTAGCAACGAGAGACGTGCCTCCGTAATTTAGAAAAGACCTCGCCAGCACTCCAATACGGACGTATAACACTACGCTATCCTCGCCGTATATTGCAAAGATTTTCTGGATTTAACTCGCCAGATTCATCCTGCCATCTTGATGTGTAGCGATGAATTGCTCACACGAAGGCTCAAGACTCTATCAGTGGCCCAAAAAACCTTCTGCAGGCATTTGGACATCTTATGTGAGAATCAAATGGAAGAACTTCTCCTAGCTTCTCGATCGCTTTTTTATCCCCCAACCTTTCAGCAAGCCTCGTTGAATACAACCTTGGTTTTTCAAAGATATAAGAAGACCCTTAGTGGTTTTTCTAATTCTAATTCTAAAATTTGATGCAATTCTGTTGATATAGGATGGCAAATTCTACTGCCTGTTCATGAAGTGCAACCTGTTTTGTTGTTGTTGTTGCTGGCCTGTCATAAGTAAATAGGACAGATGGCTGGTTGTCTATTCATGTGAATTTGTTACTTTTTTTTTTTTTACTAGATCTAACTACTCGTCTGTTTTGGCAATTACTGATAATTAGATCACAGAATGACTGTGGGAGAAAAGGTTAAGAGAGAAATCACGATGCTAGACATAGCCTCACCAATCTTCCTTTCGTCAATCGGCGTCATCACCTCTGTTCTGCTGTGCCATGTAAATCGTCATCATCTGACGCCTCAGGTTCAAACATTTAAGCATTTAAACATTTAATTTTCTCCGGTAATCTTTCTAAAAAGAACATGCCGATCAAATACTGCTGCTATGGAACTTGTAGATACAACTCTAGACATTACGACATATGAAGGATGTTTTCGTCATACGTTTCCCGAAACCAAAAACTCGGAGGAAAAAATGTGAAGAATGGATCAACTTGCGCGGATGTCCAAAAGACCAGTTTAACGCCAGCAAGGTGAAACCATTCACATTTCATATGCAGTAAACAATTTGTTGGGGCCATGGTCCTACATAGGACGACGAGGTAAGCCGTTTGGATATTTTTATTAATTTTTTAAGCGTGATGTTTTGCCGTGCTGCCTCTGTCTGACAATGAATGACCTGAAAAAAATTAAAATGGTATCTGACTGCCTATGTTGTTACCTTTTCTGTTGTAAAGAAACAACTTTAGTAAGGGGGAAGTGTAAAAAAATTAATATTTGTTATAAATGAAAAAATTAAAAGGGTTCGTTGGCTGTCACCGAGAAGCATTTACAATCGCTACACAAAAACAGTAATATAAATTACCCCCAAGAACGGTCAGAGACGTAAAACAACCAGGGGATATAATATGTAAGCAAGACCGGGCATATGGTGGTAAAGGATAGATTGTTGAAACAGGAGAATGTCATTGTCAGTGGCGTAAGGTAATGCACACAAGAAAAAGGTGTTGATACAAAAGCTAACTTTGGATCAGGTTGGCTCTTTTCCCCATCTTTTTCAGCCCTCAACACTCAAGCCATCTCTTTACCTCAGTACTTCTCAAATAGTGGGGCGGGCCCCCCCTGGGGAGGGGGGGGCAGAGCGATGCTGGGGGTGGCGCATGTGACCTTGGGGAACATACTTTTTTGTCGTACAAGAATAAAGTGTAATTGCACATATACTTAGTGGGTGGCAGTGCCACTCTCATTTTCAGCGTGTGCACTGTATTTTTGAATCAAACAAGAGCACACGGCAAAGAGCACTCAAAATATGAAAAGCTAAGAAGTTAAGAAGTTGCTCAGCGCAAAATAACCCCACTCCATAGCAAAGGAGCTGATACTGCCAGCAGCAAAAATAAAAACTGTCCCTCTGTCCAATGCCACGTCATTTTTGTTCTATTAATTTTTGTTTTTTCGGTCTAATTGTTTCACATATTGTCCTCATGAGTTAATGTTGCTAATCAATTTGAATTCATTATAGACTAATTTTACAAAATTTTATTTTTCAGTATCAAACGGTCAAAAAATGTATCTTGAGTATATTTTTACAGAATGAATGTGTTTTGCTTTTATTTTTCTTTTACATTTTATTGTAAATTGATCTAGTTTTTTCTTTAATATTAAAAAGACACAATGTTATGCAGATTTGTACTTATGAGAATTTTTCATACAAATTCTAGCTGCTAGACAGGTGTTCAAATACTTAGTTCCAGGTGTATCACACAAATAAATTGTTTAAAAAATCATGCATTGTGATTTCTGGATTTTTCTTTTTAGATTATCTCTCTCACAGTGGACATGCACCTACGATGAAAATTTCAGACTCCTGCGTGATTTCTAAGTGGGAGAACTAGCAAAATAGCAGGTTGTTCAAATACTAATTCTCTTCACTGTATATAGAAATACATTTTGTGTTTCTGTTTTTACGGTAAAATTTACTGTATAATTCTGTGTATTGCTAGCCAAATACCTTAATTTTTTACTTATGCACGCATGTTGAAAATATGGTCCATTTTCACTCTAAAGGATAATATACAGTAACTCGAAGATTTAACTTCTGGGGAAATTAAGTTGGAAAAAAGTTGTCTGATGTGGATTATTGTAGAACAAAGTTGTCCAAACTAGGGCCCGTAGGCCAACTGTGGCCCGCTGCCCAGTATTTATTGACTCGCACCAAATGATGAAAATATCATTGAATCCGCAGATGAAGCCTACAATCTGTTGCATTTCTCGGCTTCAACACCAGATAGGGGTAATCACTTAAAGAGCCCCTCGATTAGCTCAAGGGTCCAAACCTGACAACTTGTTGGAATCAATGTAGGACACTGTGTAGAATAACCGCATTTTGTAGAACATAAATAAACATGTATTAAAAAAATAATCCAGTGTGATAAAAAAAAAAAAAATCTTCATAGTTTAAAGATTATTTTGTTGCTTATAGCCCTTAACCCATTCACTGCCATTGAAAGGGAAGGTTGGTATTGAGTGATCATATTTCACCGTCATTGATGGCAATAGACGTGCATTCCATTTTGACTGGGAGGGCTGACAACGATTGTTTGATTGCAAAACATTTAAAAAACAAATTTTAACCTGATTCTGATCCTCTGTTTAACAAAGGAAAGTGGAAGGATTTCAAGTTGACCCTTGCATTCCTTGATTTTTCTTAAAGTGCCCCCCCCCCCCCCCCCCTTTTCCTCAGTCAAGCTGGACAAGCGAGGTTACATAGGAAGTGGAAAGCGCTCGACCTGAAGGTAAATGAAGGTGTGGGCAGAGCAGGTGGGAGTTAGAAATTTTTCTAACGAGCTTGACGATTAGCGCCACAACCTTGATCAAAGTCAGCGAGCCAAGGTCTCGCACCAGCGATCGGCGAAACGTAGCCATGAGAACATCTGCTCTTCATTCACTTCACGTCAAGTAATGCCGCCAAACACTCTCACATATTGACTCATTCTGTTTCACTAATCAATGTCAGCCCTCCCATTCCAAAATCTTTGGACATCCATGGCAGCCAGTGGTAACCAATTAGTGAAAGGAGCACTAGGAGCCCTCGACAGCAATAGACGGCCATTTTGTTTTAACTGGTTGGGTCAGCAGTGAATGATCAGTAATGAAATAATGTTTCAAAATCATATTGACTTAAGTGGACCTATAGCAACTCCTAGTGGTAAATGGGTATAATATGGCTGCTTGCCCTGATTTAGTGACAAGCCTGAAGAGAAAGATGCTCCTGGTGGAATCTTAGCTCTCAAAAGGTTCTAAATGACTATTTGTGATCTTGCATCACAAAATTCAAAAAGTCAAAATTTTCATCTTTGACATTTTCCTCACAGAACGTTGCATAAACACCTATTTTATCAGTTCATAGTTCCATTTTCACGACAAAAACATGGGCAACTGTTCATAGAATGTGGGTTTTGTAAAAGGTATCCAAAGACGTCAAAAATTCTCTCAAAAACAATCACTCATTTTTGTAAATATCCACATGGCGAACACCCAACTTACTGGTATCATTTTAATAATTTGACATCGTTAATATCTAAAACTGGGCAGAAAATGTCAAGATTTTCCAATCATGAAAAGCATTAGCGAGTTGCTAACTGAAAATACCAGCCTCTATTTGGTCTATTTCTTCTACTTCCAAATACAGTTGTACCTCTACATACGGAGTTAATTCGTTCCAGGACCTTGTTTCTAAGTCGAAATCGTCGTATTTCGAGCAGGAGTTTCCCATAAGAATACATTATAATTCCATTAATTCATTCCACAGCCCGAAAACCGACACTAAATCCTTATCAAATACTGCTTGTAGTATTACAAATGGCAATTACACATAGCAAAACAAACAAATTATAAATACAAATCTGAATAATAATGTAAAAAATAATTCCTGTAATAATATAACGAATCGGGTTCTAATGTGGCGGATGTGATTTGCGTGCCGTACCTGAACACACCGCGTGGCTGACGTGATAGAGCGATAGGTGCGGTAGAGATGTTCTCTTTTAATGTCCTGTTGTTATTGGCATCAACTGCGGCAGACAGTAGGCGTGGTGTGTTGCACAAGTTCTGAAATAAATTATTAAAAACCTGACAAAGCTGGCAATTTCTTTGGCGATGATACCTCTATAATAATTGTCATCAAGTCTGGCGAATGGAGGCCGAAGGAGGACCGTCAAGATTGAAGACATTCTACGGCCGTATTGTCAAGCCAGTACACACCACGCTCATATTTTTCTAGCATTTCCATCTTCATTTAAAAGTTAAGCATCACCTTTTTCCTTTTTTCACCACCCGTGCTAATTTCTGTCACAAGAAAATCCGCCGTGCGTCCGTCTTGAGGCAAAACAAAGGCTACGTTCATACTGCAGGTTAATGCACAAATCGATTTTTTTGTCATATCCGTTTTTTGGGCGTGCCCGTTCAGACAGCCTTTGTCCTTTGAGACCGTTCAAGTATTACACATGCGCACTAATTCGCAGACCGACACGCGCTGAGCAAGAAGACCCGCACGCAGAAGCATCAAAACAAATGACTACACATGCTGGCTGTCATCAGTCATTCCAGGGCGATCAAATTTTACATTTCCAAAAAGAGGACACAAATAACAGACATAAATAATCCCCGTTTAGGCTTATATTAAAAGTTTCTGTGGATCGAGAGCATGTACGCACTGTCCGTTCATGTCACACACACATACGGGCAATTTTCCCCGACTCTCGGCCGTATAAGCAATCTTGAAATATTGCTCATATAGAGCAGAGAGAAAACCGATCATTCTCGGGCTTATCCTCAACCCATTTTTATTTTTTTTATGACTGTTGCCAAGCCCGACCCTTCCCCAAAAGCCCTTTTCAAGGCAAGCGTGGCGCTAACTTACAGCTGCACCGCTACTGTAGCGCGCCGTCTCTCTCGCTCTTTGATGACGTAATTGCTGAATGAATTCCGATTTGGGAGACTTGGAAGTTTAGACCGCCACGACGTTCTGGAAAATGGTGGCCCAGATCGGATTTAAATCACATACGAAAGTGATCCAGATCGGATTTGAAATGGTCCACTTCTATGCGACTTGTCCCGTTCAGACAGTCAAGTTAATGCCTCATTCGAGTCTGAAAAACATGAAAAAATCGGATTCGTGCATTAAGACCTGCAGTATGAACCTAGCCAAAGAAGCTGCGGCCCTGTCATAAATCGTCAGCATGTCGTCGGATGCCGAAACAAATGGTGAGTCACGTTTTACGTCAGATGTTGAAAAGATCGTGTGTCGAAGCGATCGTATATCGAGGTATCACTGTAATAATTCCTGTAATAATGTCACGAATCAGGTTCTGTGGCGGATGTTTTGCGGGCTTTACCTGAACGTACCGTGACAGTGAGATAGGTGCAGTAGAGATTTTACTTTCTCTTTTAATGTTCTGTTGTTGTTGGCATCAACTGCGGCAGAGAGTAGGCGTGGTGTGTTGTACAAGTTCTGAAATAAATGATCAAAAACCTGATGAAGCTGACAATTTCTTTGGCGATGTTACCTCAATAATTATTGTCACCAAGATAGACCAACTGTAGAAACAAATGGCGAGTCAGCTTTTACGTCGGATGTCGAAAAGATCGTGTGTCGAAGCGATTGTATGACGAGGTACCAATGTACACCAATTTGTCTATTTTCACCACCCAGTGTATTGTGGGACACCGAGTTCATGGTTGGAAATTATTTTTGACTGTTTTAAGAAAGATGGACTTTTCTATAGATTTTCAAGGTAGAAAAATCTTGCTTGATTGAGTAGATTGAATGGCTCATTGAAAGGACAGAAGTTTTTAACAGTTCCAATCAGCTTTGCCGAATGCATGTCAGGGGACTGAAGTGGTGTGCACATTGTTGGACGTCTATCATAGTAATTGAATAATTGAAAAAAAAAACCACTATATTATTTTATTACTCAACATAGCAAAAAAAATGCTTCTAAATATGCTGACCTTTGGATATTTTCACAAAAAATACCACTAACTAATGATTAAAGACACCCTGGACCTTTTTTAACTGAAAAAAAAAATGTACATCTCTCGGAAGTCTCCCCATTGAGCAGTTTGACTTGTGAGCATCGTGCACACACACACACCCGCAATTCTCTGTGGCGTTTATGAAATGTGAACAGGAAGAAGAACTGCAGTCCGTCTCCCGCGTGGCTTATTTGTGGCTGAGCAAACAACACTGCAGCGGTGCATTTATCAAACTAATAACGCGCAATGAGAGCAAATTGTGCAGCGCTAAGGGCAGGGGAAAAAACTTCAACGGTCATTTGGTGGCCTTAAAGCAAACATGTTTCACCAGCGTGTCAACTTCCTGTTTTTTGGGACGGATTCTTTCTGGTCGTCACTTATCAAGGTCCTTAAGAATCTCCTGACTTTGAAAAAACGGAAAAAGGTTTAGCATGCACCGCATTTCTTTGAGCAGAGCTCAGTGCTGCCAGGCATGTTGCGGCACTATGTGGTACTACAGTTGAGGCGCAAAATTTTATAGTAAATTGAATTAAAATAGTCTTTTTCCCCTATTAAAAAAAAAAAAAAATACCAGGAATACAAAATCTGAAAAAAAGAATATTTAGTTTTTATTTATTTATTTAAATATTTCTTTAAAAAATAAATTAAAAGTACATAAAGTTTGTTTTTTTAATGAAGAATCATTATTACCACCATTACAAGTGACAAAAAGAGAATTATGCCAATTTTGAGGTCAACAACGTCTCTAAATTGTTCATCAGCTACAGTATCAAATAGTTATGATTTGATTTGATCATCCATTAGTTTATGATTACTCAATTAATCGTGGCAATTAAAACTGCCACGATACCAGAATGCCTTTTGGTTATTGAAGGTAAATACGATGTTTTGCTGCGCTTGGTATTTGTGATCCGTATTGGAGACGGAACGCATTGGGTCGAAGGTGGTCTGCAAGCGGAGCGACGCAAGCGAGGATGAAGACGCGAGCCGACAGCTGACTGACAGTGAACTCACGGGCCCTCGCGGGATTGGACCGTTCACAATTACCCAGCTCTCCATGCGACCGTGACCTCCAGTCGGCTCAGATTAGCTCCTGCTTTCAACGCGGAGGTGCGGAACGCACTGTGAGGTGAGGGCGCCGCATAATTGACTTTGGATTCAGGTGGCGAAGGCGAGGGACGGGCATGTCCAATCGGCAGCGTCCGCTTGCTTCACGAGCGTCTGCTTTCATTCCACGCCAAATAAACCGTGACAACGTGCCGCTTTTCTCATCCTTGATGTCGTCATCAAATGTTCGCTGATGATTGGCCGATGGAGAAAGGTATAGAAGCAATCTTTATTAACCATTTTTGTCTATCTCCGTAAATGGCAGCCAATGAGTTAAGTTTATTTTAATGAGTTTTGAATGGGGATGTTCTGATCACATACTAGTATTTTAGCGTGAGTCTGAGTCACATGAATTGGAGGATCTGCCGATACAGAGTCCCGATACCTCGGGGAATGAACTGAGGAGTAAAAAAACACATCCAAATGAATTCTCTCCCCAATTTTGGCAAAATTATCCCAAATTTGTAACCATATGAAAGGGTTATGAGTAGAGATCACTTTTTTTTTTCTCCGGCAAATCAGCTGGGCAGGGCAGCACAAAATACAGTAAGGTTGCAAACAAATTACAGTACATTTAAATGCTTTTTCATGATAAAACAAATACAAAATAAAGTTGGTCATCCAATGTGATAGATTAAGCATAGACTTCATAATGGTATTTACGGTCAGATTGGTCATGCACTGCGCCTCGCATTCAAGTAGGGGACCGCCCACATCAAGAGGAGCTATTCACAAACACACGCAGCGATCTAACGCCGGATTTCTGTTGAAAAAGTACGAAAGTTGTACCGCATACAAACAGGAAGGATTGTCTCAGGAGTGATTTGTTCAAGGATTCAAAGTAATTATTATATTTTCGTACCATGCAGTCATTTTGAAATGTTAAAAAAAATCAATGGGAGAAATTAGCTTATACTGCATTGGCATCATAGTTCGCAATATTTACGTAAAATAAATGCTAACTGCACGTTTTTTTTTGCTTATAACCAAGAATGGAGACTGTTTTACGTCCATATCTCACACAAAAATACACACGGTCCCAGGCATCAACTGGGACCGTATGCTTTGGTCAGATGAGACCAAGATTGAGCTTTTTGGCAACAAACACTCTAAGTGGGTCTGGCGTGCCACGAAAGATGCGCATGCTGAAAAGCACTTCATACCCACTGTGAAGTGTGGGAGAGGGTCAGTGATGCTGTGGGGCTGTTTCGCTTCCAAAGTCCCTGGGAACCTTGTTAGGGTGCATGGCGTCATGAATGCTTTGAAATACCAAGACATTTTAAATAAAAATCTGTTGCCCTCTGCCCGAAAGCTGAAGATTGGTCGTCACTGGGTCTTTCAGCAAGACAATGACCCTAAACATATGGCCAATCTACACAGAAATGGTTCACCAGACACAAAATCAAGCTCCTCCCATGGCCATCTCAGTCCCCAGACCTTGTTTTGTTGGCAAAAGGGGGTTGTACAAAGTATTAACGCCAGGGGTGCTAATAAGTGTGTCACACATATTTTTTGATGTTATATATTTTTTTCTTTATGTGTGATTTTTTCCCCACTGAATGAATGCACTTGTATTGAAGGTTGGATTTTTCTCTTTTTTCCATTACGGTCCCATATTATTTGAATTAAAAAATATATTAGAAGCTAAAAAACACATATTTTTCAGGGGTGCCAATAATTATGGATGACACTGTATATATATATATATATTTTTTTTTTAACCTATATCCTTATACCTCTGGGCCATTTTGTTGCTTGTGGCTTGTAGCTTGTGGCCATTCACTGGCATTGACGACAATATACGTTCAAATAAATTTGACTTGAACAATCGCTGTCAGCCCTCCCAGTCAAACTGGATTGGACGTCTATCATTGTGAATGGCAGGCAATGAGTTAATTCTGAAAGACAAAAATAAATACGAACTAAAAACCCTGCCTTTTTTTTTTTTTTAAACCCACATCCGAACGTCAGTTTTAAATGTCTTTTTACGCATTCGAATGCCCTTAAGTGTAATCAGGGCAGAAAATATACTAAATGTTACCAAGTCAAAAACTTTTCGAACACTTAGACACGTAGAATATTTTTTGACCAGGTGACAATGAAAGCTTTTTGACTCGGTGACACTTAGAAAAATGTCCAACTCGGTAACACAGAAAATTTTGACTAGGTGACCCTTAGAAAAGGTTTGGACTCTGTGACACTCAGAATAATTTTTGACCTGGTCACAATGAAAGATTTTTGAGTTAGTGACACTCACAAAAATTTCCAACTCCAATTAGAAAGACGAAAAGTTTAGCCTCAATCCTCAATTTCTAATTACGTAATAAGTTCTTACACAAAACCCATCAATAGGATGAACAAGCTCACTCACGACGTTGACAAACAACTCGAGTGTCGTAACACATCCATCAGGTTTAGCATTGAGCAGCGAAGTCACGTCTGCTTCTCCGATAAACATACACTAGAACGGGAGTGCGTGCGCGGCATAGCTTAGCCTAGCGGCCGACAGAAAAGCCGCTTATTATCATTCAGGCGACCTTTGGAGAGCGCTCCGGCGGCACAAGCGTGTGACGGCGTCACGCCTCGGAAAGCAACCCGGCTCGCGAGAGCCGCATTTACATCTTGAGGAGCGGCTGAGCGTGACGCCTCCCAAAAAATGAATAGGACGTGACAAAGGAACAAACAGAAAGAAAAACATGCTCATAACTGAAATCAAGACAGTTTAGAATCTATTTAGAATCCTTCCATTAGCTGCACAGTGAAACATTTCAGGGCCTTCAATTTTGGCCAATTATTTTAATGAACTTTTGCTGTAGTTTACGAGTGCAGTATAAACACTTGATATTCACCAGTGGAGCGGGAAGTGGGGTGCTGATGGTGCTGCAGATGGTGGGGAGAGAAAAACGTTTTGGTAGAATCTTTTTTGTTTGTTTGTTAAAAATAAATAGATAAATAAAACATTAAACTAAAGCGAATTTTAACTTTGCGCATTAAAAATATATGTTAGGGTTGTTCCGATCATGTTTTTCTGCTCCCGATCCGATCCCGATCGTTTTAGTTTGAGTATCTGCCGATCCCGATATTTCCCGATCCGATTGTTTTTTTTTTTTTGCTCCCGATTCAATTCCAATCATTCCCGATAATTTTTCCCGATCATATACATACGTTTTGGCAATGCATTAAGAAAAAAATGAATAAAACTCGGACGAACATATACATTCAACATACAGTACATAAGTACTGTATTTGTTTATTATGACAATAAATCCTCAAGATGGCATTTACATTATTAACATTCTTTCTGTGAGAGGGATCCACGAATAGAAAGACTTGTAATTCTTAAAGGATAAATGTGACTTTGTATATTGTGACTTAATATTGCCATCTAGTAGAGCTGGGAATCTTTGGGCACCTAACGATTCGATTACGATTACGATTCAGATGGTCCGATTCGATTCTAAAACGATTATTGATGCACCCCCCCCTTTTTTTTTTTTTTTTTTTTTTTTTTTAATATTTTGTACATTAGTTCCAAAATTGTTCAAAAATACTCTCAGGCTAAACCAAACTACTATTTCAGTATCAAGTTAACATATAGCAGTAAACAAATATACAAAAATAACAATAAATAAAAAACTCCAGTCCCCATTCTGTATCAGCAGCTTTAAACTACATTCAATTAATTTAATGTTGTGAATCAACCGTTAAAGTTGTTAAAATTGCTCCCGTTAATCCATAATTTCCCTTTTGTCAACTTTCGACATGTGAAAGTTTTAAAACTATTTTAAAGATAGATTCAAGTCAATATTTTACCGATTTAGGAGTATTTTAGATAAAAAGTTAATTAGGTTTGCTTGGAAGGTTCGCTACAACAGCCTTGCAGAGAAGTGTACTGCCACAAGATGGCGGCCGTTTACTACGTCTGCATCTAGCTTTTTGTAGATGTGCTGCAAACGCTACCGCTACCGTAGTGCATCTAGTCTTATATAAATGATATCTACCGTAACATTATGTGGATGACGTACTTTTGTAGCAGCTTCAGGTATGTTGTTGTGTTTTTTTATCTCGTGGCATGAGTTGAGCTAGAGCCGTGAGTTGAGCATTGGCATTACCCGAGGGGCCGGGTAATGAGAAGCATGATGTTTAGCTACTCTCGCTCTGTTGCTCATTGACCGCGCGGCGCGCTGAGTGTGTTGTACTTCCGCTTTACTTGGCATATTTCAATAATCGGAATTTGGATGTTTGTGAATCGTTCTCGAATCTTCCACGGCCGAATCGCGAATAATCTAAGAATCGGAAATTTTGCACACCTCTACCATCTAGTGTATTTGTTGAGCTTTCAGTAAATGATACTGTAGCCATTTAACTGCTCTGCCCAAATGCATGATGGGAAGTGCAACCACAACTGTGCGTAGTGGCACCAATTGATATATCTTCTCTCCGTTGGGAAATAACAGAGTGTGAAGAAAAAGATCAACTACTACCTTGCTTCCCCACAATGCTTCCCACGATATTTCTAATTGTTGAGAGAGGGATTGTAAAGCTTTAGCCAATTAAGAAAAGGCGTCAAAGACTGCCAAAATTCACTCTACTCATTTTACGCTGCCTTTTAGCTCTATATATAGGTAAAACGGCGCCATTATAGATTGAACGCGACAATGCATGAGTAGGTCGTGCAGCGCAAGCGTTAATTGCGTTAAATATTTCAACGTGATTAATTTTAAAAAAATTAATTACCTCCGTTAACGCGATAAATTTGGTAGCCCTTCTTTAAGCCAAAACTAAAGACCCTGGATGAGTGTAAGACATTTTGTCTGTAACGTTAAATAAAATTAGAAAACAATTTAATTGAAAAAAATATATATACAGTGATACCTCAGCTCACGAACATAATTGGTTCCCAGAAAGTGTGTGTAAGGCGAAAAGTTCGTCTTCCGAACATTTATTTCCCATAAGAAACCATTAAAATGAGAATAATCAGTTCCCAGGTCCCCATAAAACATAATTTTCTACTAAATAAGCCTTAAAACTACACAAAAATATACCTTATTTTATGTATAATAAATGTGCTATTGTATTATAATTAGTGGTGGGACTCGATTAAAATTTTTAATCGAGTTAATTACAGGGTCTGTAATTAATTAATCGAAATTAATCGCATTCTAATTGAAAACCATATATTGACAAAACAAATCGTGTTCTCAATAAAAAAGCCTTTTTGAGCTTAACAACAAATTTATTACTGTTAATATGTAATGTCATCAGCATACAATTGGTCAAAGTGCTCATACAGCTATTCAGGTTTAAAGTGTTTCAGGCACCCGGATTATTTATGTTCTTTGAAAACATTTTTCTTTAGATAGTTACTGTTTTTTAACTGTATACATAACTACTTTTCAGTAGTTACAAGATAAAACTATGAGGCATAAAATATTGCCAAATATTTTCTTTCAAATAGTGAAATGTAAACACTGATAATTAAACTGCAAGAAAATAACAAAGTGCAACACTTCAACATTAAGTTATTCAACAATCCGTACCAATTGTTGTGACTTTTCGTTCAATCTCCCAGGACTCAGCTACCGAAAAAAAACTGGTCTGCACAGTTTACTGTTTAGCGTCTGTCGTTGGCTTTTTGCACAGTCAGGACGAAAGACGCCAAATGCCATTCATTGTTGACGACTTGTATTGTATGTGCGGTCACTCCGAGATAGTTAGAATTGCTCAAGAAAGTCCAGTGGTCCCGTGTCAAACCAACATACTCGACAGACTTCAATCGGTCTTCTTTGGTCTGCTTTTCGTCATCGAATAGCAGCTTGCACAAGCGCCGGCCGAGGCAGCCCGCCGGGTGCAACCGTGACCGCCAAGCCGACCGCGCTGGGACCCTCGCCGCCGCCGCGCCCTGGTTAAAGGGCGGGCGGGAAGAGGGGGACGAGGAAGGCGCGCGGCCGCGTCGGCAGCTTGCACAAAACAATGCTCTTGTCCATTGTCCCATCAGGATGCGTTTTATAGGGGAAAACTAGCCCCTAACTGTCCAAATAAAATGTCGCCTCCCATCACTGCTGCTGTTAGCGTTTGTTTGTGTGCGTCAGATTTACCGGCGTACCAGAAACACATAAGTAGGAAGGTTCCGCATGCGGACAAATGGAACTGAAACAATTAATTGCGTTAAAATTTTTAACGCGTTAAAAGCTTTATAATTAATTAATCGAAATTAATGCGTTAAAGTCCCAGCCTTAATTATAATTAAAGAAATAAACTGTACTGTATAATAAAGTCGTTTTATTTACCTTTGTGATGGTAATTGATGGCTTGATGGAATGGAGTGGGAGGAGGAGGGAGGGAGGGAGTTACTGTTTGGAAGGAGAGTGTTACCGGCAAAGTGCGCAGTTAGCGTAGACTCCACTGCTGTGCCCCCCACATGCTTTTGGTTGTTAATAAAAGTGCCCACAAAAAGCCATCTGACGCCTCTGGGTGTTTGTATGCACGCCGCCACCTTTCTGGAGAGGAAATCGGGCAAACCGAAGACAACCGACGACAACGAGCCAACGTGACTCGCCGGTCCACTTCTCACTACGGTGGGAAGCTGAAAGCACCGCCAATTACCAGTCGAGGGCGAATTGGTAACACGAGTCACCTTCCATAAGGACTGTAGGTAACTCTTTTTCGGTCCCATAATAGCAAAAGTACACTCAATATGGTCCAAAATGTCTATCAAACACAAACCACATCCGCACTCAATGAAAGTGAGGGGATGAACTGGGTCGCCGTGAGCGTGCGTCAGCTTCTTGTGACGCTTTTCGACCGCGTGAATTGGTTCGTCCGCCGAAAACTAGTTCGTCAGCAGAGACTATATGCTCGCGAATTTAATGTTCTTGAGGCGAAAAGTTCGTGAGCTTAAGCGTTCGTGAGCTGAGGTATCACTGTATATTAAAAAAAGGCATGTCCGATTTTTTTTTTGCCGATTCCGATACTTTGAAACTGACGTGATCGATGCCGATCGATTGGGACATCTTTAGTTGAAAACGTTTTTTTGTTGTTAAATTTTTTGTTGTTAATAATATGGTTATCACACGACACCTTGCTTGCTACCAGGTCACAATTGGTAAGGCGCTATTTGAATGGAAAAGTTAACTGCTTACAGAGAAGGCGTTAGCATGGCGCAAAAACGACTTAGCGATTTTTTCTTTACAAAAACAACAAAATTTTGTAAAATTCAAGGCCGAAAATGAAGATTAATGTGATAGTTTAAAGGGGTGCCGAGCGAGAAGTTAGTTCCAGATTTAGGGGCAGTTTACATGGCGAGTCTGCGACACGAAGACGCAATGACTGTGTTGCGGAATGGTCTCGCCTTCCTATGGTGTCGGAGAAGACGAAAACCTTTGAATCCTGCCTCCAAAGTGGAAGGATTCGATTGTGGGGGCTTGAGGGGGCTTGCTCGGCATGCATACCAATGGAAAGCTTCCGCGCCGATAACATCAGCACTCGTACACGTCACATTGGGGCTGTGCAGCAGTGCTACTATACAATAAAAACAGCAAATATGGCGGAACACCGGCTTTAATTTACTGTTTTTATAATATTTTTAATTTAAATATAATGAATGTTTCAATTTTTGTGCCTTTTGGAACAAAAGCAAAATGCCACTGCTTGGAGTGAGCGGGTATGTTGTCTTCCTGACTGAGGAGGTTGTTGGGGCCAAAGTGCATCATTGGCTGTTGCCTTGTAAATCTGCACTGCCCCCGAGGGCCTGGCATGAATACATCGTTTTCACGCGGAATTGCGACATTGTTCGAATGGAAATGGAATCATATGAATGCAAATGTTTCACTTCCGGTTCTGAACGATTCTCGATTCAGATTCTTTTAAAGACCAAATGTGAAGTAAGGTTGGCCAACCATGTTTTTGAATAATATCAATGGCTGAACAATTATAAGCATTTTTTTTTTTTTTAACGCAACCCTTCCAGATCCTTTGTTTAACCCGTAGCAACGCCCTTGACAACGAAAATGCTTTTCTTCGACAATCTTCGAAAATTACGTCACACAGAGAAGAACGAGGGAAGTCCGCCATAGAACAGTATTGTTGCAGTGCTTCTCGGTAAGATGCCACGGGGGTGTGTGGCGATGTATTGTTCTCAGTCTAAAGAAAACTTGTATGAGTGGCCAAAGGATAGCAGGGCACGTAAATGGACATCTTTCATTCGCACGAAGCGAATGAATTTCACGCCATCATCGAGTAGTGTTCTCTGCTACAAACACTTCGAAGATGCCTGCTTCCTCAACCGGTCTGCTTATGATCAAGGATTTGCAAAAAAGTGTGATTTTTGGATAGATGACTGATGACTTTGTCAAAGCAGAGCAGCCAGCTGTTGTGGAATGAACAGTAGAAGGTAGCGAAGTTAGCCGAAAGGTAACTCGAGGCTAAACCCTGATCGTGTTGTTGAATGAACAGCAGAAGCTAGCGATGTTAGCCGAAAGCTAACTCGTGGCAATCCCTGATCATAATTGTATTGAGTTCAATTTGCCTACACTTATAAATTAGTCAAAACTTTTCTTTTATCCCAGGCAATAGTAGGTGGTTTATTTACCTGACATGTTTCGGCGAACACTTCCGCCTTCAGACTCTGACGAAGGCGGAAGTGTTCGCCGAAACATGTCAAGTAAATAAAAGCTAACGTCACTAGCTTCTACTGTTCATTCCACAACATGATCGGGGATTCGTCAAAACTTTTCTTTTATCCCAGGCAATAGTAGGTGATTTATTTACCTGACATGTTCAGCGAACACTTACGCCTTCGTCAGAGGGTCCAAAGGTGGAGGTGTTCGCCGAAACATGTCAGGTAAATAAAAGCTAACGTCGCTAGCTTCTACTGTTCATTCCACAACATGATCGGGGATTTGTCAAAACTTTTCTTTTATCCCAGGCAATAGTAAGTGGTTTATTTAGCTGACATGCTTCAAATCATAAAAATAATAACAGCCTATAGCTTACCAATCTTGTAATCTCGATGGGTCTTGTCTCCATTCCCTGTCAGGTAGTCTGGGCACATTGTTTGCATCCTGTTTAGCGTCTGGCTAATACATGTACGGTCCAACATAAAATTCCAACCTCCTCCTCTTCATCCAACTCTTCAAAAACTTGGATCTCCTCACTTGCGCTCAATCTATCGCTTATATCGCTGTTTGAATTATTGTTGGAAGGGCTTTGTATGGCGGCCGTATGGAGCGCTGCCATCGCTGTTCTCGGTGTGACTTATCACTTCCGGGTTCGTCCCCTTTCACGCTCGAACTTCGGAAACGCGATTATTTTTTCAAATATACAACATGTAAAAAAAAAATTTTCATGCTTTATTTGTTGGACAATGTTTAATTACATTAATTGTGAGACTATTTGGCATTTTATGAAATTACTTCACATTTGGTCTTTAAGAGGCAGGGTTAAAAAAAAAAAAAAAAAATCAAAGTTTAAAATGTATTAGTTTATATCAATGTCTTAACTTCTGATTTTGTAAATTATATGAATTTAAAATTATTATTAATTATCATTTTATTAACTTTTTTTTATTATTAATACAATTAATATGAAATGTATGAATTACATGAACTTATCACAAGGCTATTTTTAACGACAACCATTTGGCTCTGAATTTTAACAATAGAAAGAACTATCTAATTGCTGTTATATAAAGACCATTTACTTTCTCATTCATGAGGAGGATGTTCCAGCTTCTCATTTCAACTTCAATGGTGCTTGGACGCCCTCATGTGGATGAATAGCAAACAAAGCGTACCAGAAGCTTGGCGGAGGAAGTAATAAAATTTAAATGGTAAATGGTGTTTTTTTTAATTTTTATTTTATTTATTTTTTTATTACAAGATTAAAAGAAACCTTGCACCCTTTAATCCATTGTTGATTAAATTTGAATGAATGGGGAGGTGTTTAAAGCCTCGTAACGCACTAAAGGTGGGTTTCAAAACATATAGTACCTAGCATTTTACGATTTAAGACCTCATTATTTCTCGGCAAACTTCCTGTAAGTACTTTTAGTTATATTTCGCTCGACTAAAAACACACAAATAAGTAATATTTCGCTTACCTAAATACACCTAAAGCACATGGATGTTAGCGTGGTTAGCCAATCACAAGTTTAATGCTTGGAGCTCTGTAGAGATGCCCTGCGCAGGCCTGACTAAAATTATACATTAAATAAATAATAATAAATAAATAACAGATAAACTATTTTTTTTCCCCCTAAATTAATTCAAAAAACACGATTTCAAACATTTGCTTCATAAACATAAATAACAATTTGACAGACACATACAGATGTATGCAATACAAAACAATAGCATCAATAGACAAAAAACTAAATAAAAATCAACACATTAACATGTCAATGTTTTTTTTCTTTTTAACCAGAGGCTTCAGGGGGAAAAATTCTCATGAGTTTGTTGCCTTTTTAAAATTGAAATAATGCTAATTAACTTTATTGATCTCTGTATACTCCAATTAGGATTTACTAAATGCAAAAATTGGAGGTGTGTTGGAGAACAGTTTGACAAAAACTTCTTTTAAAGAATTGTAAAATTAAAAAATTATCATCGCTAGTTAGTATAATAACAAAATAATGTCTTTTAAATTCAAGCTATAGAAGCCATTAGAACTCTGAAAAATAGGCTTCAAGAGCAGACCCAAATTGTTTTTACACAATCAAAAAATGCGTAAAAGTTTCCATTTCGTTTTCACAGAAAGAGCACACGTTATGAATATCAATAAATTTAGCAAGAAAAACATTAATTGAATATACGTCAAATATTTTAATGTACCACCTTGGCTGTATTGGTAATACAGTATTTGTAGGGTATCATATTATTGTTTTGGTTGATTCTGGTCAGACATTCTTACAATGCTATTTTAAGTAATACAAAAAAAGACAAGAATAAGTGCTAGTGTTTAAATAATTTCATTTTTATTGTTTTGAAATGATGACTTGTAAGCTTTCAGTGCAACTTTGTTCCTCATTCATGGAAAACAAATATGACTATGTACTATGCTAAAACAAAAACAGACATCAACCTCACATCATCCTTAAAAACTGTAAATTAACTTAATATATTTCATTGTAGGCAAAATAGTTGTTTTGGGTCAGTTAGAGTCTAGACCCAGGCTGTTGAAGCAGTCTAACACGAGAGAGATATTTAGGCCTATTGAGGTAGTCAACGAACAAACTTATGAAAAGAAAAAACTAATCATTTCATCCGTTGAAATTGCTCATTTCAAACTTAACTGAAAGAACACAAATGTACAATAGCATCAATGTGTTCATGATAGCGAAGACTAACAGACATTCACACTGCATTTAAAAAAAAAAAATCCAGTTTAGATACTTGCACATAAATCATTTCTGTGCTCAGGACAAAGAAATAAAAGTCGACTTTGACACCGTTTTAGTGTCTCGGAACAAATAAGTGGGGCTTGGGTCCTATCTGATGTTGTCAGCTGCTCTTTTGTCTCTTAGTTTGGGCGCAATCGTCATCCTCCTGTTCCCGCTTGGCACCACGGTCGATGTCTGCCGGTTCGGCGCTGATGGCCCAGAACTGCTGCCTCTGCTCCCGTCGCTCTCTTCTCTCTTCCATCTCCTCAAGCTCCACGGCAAAGAGGGTCTTCAGCGCCGGGGTCAGACCCGGGAGGACCTTCAGGTCTCCCAGACGCACCTGACGGACAGTGCTAAATGATAACTAATTCACTGCCATTGATGGAAACAGACGTCCAATCGATTTGGACTGGGAGGGGCTGTCAGCGTTCGAGCCCCTCCCAGTCCAAATGTGGTAGACGTGAACAATGTCAATCCGGTGGTCCTCACCCGCATGTGGTCGAAGGAGATGCCGACCCGCTCGGTGAAGTCGTTGCTGAAGAGCGGGATCTTGGCGTAACGCTGGCTGAAGTGATTAAGCATGATGAAGTCAGCATTCATCCGCATGCCTGTGTCGATCGCCTGTGATGTCGTGCTGGAAAGCAGAGCGCCACGGGACGCTGTGACATCTAAGTAGGGCTGCCTCAATGATTCGGCAACTTATCGATTAATAGAGTCGACAACTATTTTGACAGGCAATTGTAGAGAGACATTGTTTACGTAAAACTTTCTTTCTGAACCTCTTTATCGTATTTTTTTCTGTAGTCCTCAATTAAAGTTTATCTCTGTAATGATCAAGATGACATACTGTATTTGCAAACAACTTCTCGCTGCTTATTGTTTTTGCTTCGAATGCACATTTGCTGCTAAAATCTACCATTAAGACTCAAAAAATGCTTCGTGGGAGCCCTATATCACAGCTTGACATAGGTTGCCTGGTTTGTCCCAACCTGTGCCGTTTCTCTACAGCTTCCTCCTCCATGCCATCCTCCAATGTGGCTTCGTGGATCAGCAAGGTTGCATTCTTGCCTAGGGAAGAAAATAGTGGCGAGAATGACACGCAGTAATACCCATCAATGGGTCAGTACATAATTCGCTGACGCACCCATATGCACAAGGGCATCACAGGGCATGGTGTCTCCAGAGAAGGCAATCTTCCAACCTGACTTGTGAGTAAGGCTGCAGGCAAAGGCATTCTTGCAGTGACGCACCCAGCATGTCTGGAACTAAGAGCAAGAATGTTGCCAATTGTCTTTGGTAAATTCACTGAACAAGAGTAATCTGTCCTAATTTCATGAACCTCCCTCCCAGTCCAAATGTATTGGACATCTATAGAATTGAATAACGGATCAAAACAGCCAGCCATGTGTGCCAACCTTTTCCAAGGTGGTGTTGTTCAGAAGCTCTGTGATAAAGGCCTGCGTTTTGGGGTCGGGCGCTTCGGCTTTGTGGCGCAGGACGTCATTGGGGATGAAGCTGCAAATAGTAGTACAGAATATTAAATAAATATCAACAAAGGTGAGCAAAATGAATAAATAAAAACTTTTTCTTTCAAAGCCCAATAAAAGATCGCAAACCCCTATTTTCAATAAGCACCATTCTCGCCAGTTATTTCCCCAAAATGGAAAACATCAGAAAAGTACCGTATTTTAATTGAAAAATAAATATTTAATCA